>NW_028274817.1:22142651-22294166 GCF_037043125.1 Eumetopias jubatus | reverse complement strand
CCCTGCTATGGTCTAGGCACCTTTCAGCTTGTTGATTTTCTGTTGGATCTCAGGGTGAGTAGGTTTGCACAAGAAACCTTTAAGAGCAGGATCCCCATTCCCTATAGATTCACAATTCTCTGGTCTTAATCTCCATTGGTTTTCAATACCAGATATATTTGTGGCTCATATTTCTTGTGCCAGCCTCCAGAGTTGGGGTGTCTGATGTGGGATAAAATACCTTACTCCTTGAAAGGAAGTTCTGATTTTTTTTTTATCCCATTCTATTTGTGGAGTCCAGGGTAAGGCCATGTCCTTGTCTCTTGTACCCTTCTTAGTGTGACTGTTTTGCTTTTTGTTGTGGGAATGCTGTTCATCTAGTTTTTAGGTCTTTTTTAGAAGAAAATTATCCCATATGTAACAATAAATTTGTTGTGTTCATGGAAAAAAGGTGAGTTCAAGGTTTTCCTATATTGCCATCTTAGACCTCCTCCAGTGCTTTCTGGTTCTGATAAAGCCAAACTGACAATAAAAGCTGTGCTCTGAGCAGGTGATAAACTCCCTCTGAAAATATCAACTTTTCATCTTCCTCCATCATATGATAAAAAAATCAACACCAACTTACCTTTAGGTAAGATACTGTGTTACACATCCAAAATAAAGAATTGTATATGTACCTAAGGGATGATAATATATGTGCCCTTTGCTTAGTATAAAAGGAATTTAGAATTAAAAATATACAGAATTATTTTGCTGTTTACAAATAATGGGTTAAATCTCTTCTATTTTCAAGAAATGATAAATCAATCTCTGTGGCACATAATCAAACATTTAGATTCACATTTTTATAGTCTCAATAGATAGCTTATTTGTAATAATCTCTCTAAGCTCAGTCCCACTGATTTTTAGTCCCACTAAGCTTTATGCAGCAGGGTGGAACTCTATATACCTGCCATAAAACAGTATTTTGTGCCAAGCTATGTTTTGGGGGAAATAAATTTTGTGACAACTACAATAAAAAAAAACAGAAATAAACAATAATCCATAGAGTCAATATATACTAGATGCTTTCATGTAACCCCCAGACTTCTAAGAATTCCAAAGCTTACTTAATGATTTAGGAGCAGCAGATACAGAATTCTGAAAGGACAATTGTTACAAGAATTGCCTGATAGACACCAGAAACTAATTTTACACGTTTTAAGTCCCTACAAAACTAAATATTTTCAGGTTTTTCCTTGGGAAAATGATTAGAACAAAATGGTATTGATTAATTACCACTCAAACGTCTTTGAATGCACAACTCTGAGGATGAAAAGACAAAAAATCTGTTCATGAAGAAACATAAAATTGAATATTATACCTTGATCCACATATGTATTGTGAACATGGGTAAATGACAGTTTAACGGATGAGAGATCTGATAAGAAATGTCACCCTATGAGAATAAGTTATCTTCTTAATTCCCTTGGTAAGTGTTACCCAAATTGGGCACCAAGGGAGAGACTGATTGCAGATATTGGTCATTTTTTTAAAGATTTTATTTATTTATTTGACAGAGAGAGACACAGTGAGAGAGGGAACACAAGCAGGAGGAGTGGGAGAGGGAGAAGCGAAGCAGGCTTCCCGCAGAGCAGGGAGCCCGATGTGGGGCTCGATCCCAAGACCCTGGGATCATGACCTGAGCCGAAGGCAGACGCCTAACGACTGAGCCACCCAGGCGCCCCGATATTGGCCATTTTCTATTAAAATACCTAAGGAGCCAGGTAAGTCAGTATTCCTGTATACACACACACACATACTTTTACATATTATATATATGTATGTTTATATAAATACATATGTATTTATGTACATATACAAAATATGTAACTATATAACTAACAACTGTAAGTGCAACAACTATATATATATATACACACACACACACAACATAAAGAAAAAGAACTTGTCACATTTCTGAATTACAGCTGATAAAATAATCACAACCAAATCTCAATATTTCCTTATGTATTTGTGTTGAGTTTAGTCTTTAAGGCATGTTCATCTTCACTGCATTTCTATTGCTCTAATCACTTCTGTTTCTGTCTTTTAACTTTGTATACTTATGAACAGTCAAGTCAAATTCCTACCACAGGAAATACCCCTTACTAATGCCTTCTGCTAAGATGATTTTTATTTTTATTTTTTCTCTTTTTTCTTTAAATTCAATCAGGCAACATAGAGTACACCATTAGTTTCAGATGTAGGGTTCAATAATTCATCAATTGTGTATAACACCCAGTTCTCATCATGGCCACACCACCCTGAATGTGCCCCATCTTGCCTGATGATTTTTATAGAATATTTCTAAAAATTCCTTTCACGTTGTAGTGGACAGGAGTCTTAAAATTCTCTCTATTTAAAGTAGGATTAAGAAAAATTCTATCCAAATGTTGTTTATAAGAGTCCTCAATTCACCCGGAAGATCAATATTCTATGATTGCTTCTTGTGTACCACTTTCAGACATTTTTCCAAGCTCGACATCTAGAGCTAAAAGTCTGTTAACTTGCTTTTCTGGAGTTTTGCTGTTTCACAATTTAACCTAAACTATATAGGCCATGCTTAGATTTCATAAGAGAGTTATAATTGCTTCCCTAGGTTAGTTCAATGACCCTTACACCTCAGTATTCTGTTTTGGACAGTAAAAGATTTTTTAATTGTCATAAGTTTTACAAGGCCCAAGAATGTCTGGTACCCGACTACTTGAACTTAACACCTATTTAATTTTTAAAGGCTTTCTGCCTGAATTTGTGACTGTAATTTTCTATTTGACTAGTTTAATTCTTTGTTTTGATTTGCAGATATATGTTACTGTCATCTCTCTAAGATTGTAAGCCAATAACAAGCAGATGGGCTTTAAGAAAGTACTTGTAGAAACACAACACATATATATCACAACATACATAAACAAGTTGTCTATGCTATGTTTGGCTGTAGCATGAAGTTAAATCTAACCTGATTCATGATTATGACAAAAGCATGCACTTTGTCTTTAAGCTTGTAGCTCTTCTCAAGTTTACACTAATAGAGGGAAAAAAATCAAAAACAAAAAAAAGGAATCCATAACACCACCCAGGCCCAAAATTAAATCTTCCACCAAAAAAATTCCCTACAAAAAATAAATAAAAAATAAAAACCATAAAAACAAAACAAAAAACCCTTCCATTTTTACATTCTAGGAAGGGGTTACACTAAGTGTATGGCTGGACAGTGGGAGTGAGAAAAACAATATCAATTAATTCATCATGCTTTGCTACATGAAATAGAAAAATCCTAGCAAATTGTCAGAACAGGACAGAATTTGACCAATAAGAATAAAAGAGTATGTGCTATCTACCCTGAGTCTGTATCAACCAGAAAATTGAGTAGCCATTTCTTTATTGCAAATATATTGTTTTGAAGAAGCCAATTGGTTTTTCTATCCCCAAATCTGTATTCATTTAGAACATTTAAGTCAAGAAAAAATAAGACAAAAAATAGGTGGAAACATGAGAGTGAAGGGAGGAGAATGATGATAATAATGGCACAGTGTATTTTAGCAAGTGCAGTCATAATAAATGAAGCAATTTAGACCATATGAGACAAAAACTTTGGGTGACCCTTTATGCTAGATATTCTTCTCAATTTTGTGTTATTCATAAGTTGAAAAAAATCATTGAAAAAGACATTAGAAGTAAAATAATATGCCATCAGAATACCAGAGAGTTTCACAGTATGAATTTTAGCTAAAAAAATGTTTCTCTAAGAAATGAGCATAATAATTAGCTCTTAGGCTAAAGATCTTGTAAGGGAACTCCTAGGTCTTGCAGGATAAAATCAGTTTGCCCAAGTGAAATTCTTGCACTTTCTGTAGAAAGTAAAAAAAATAAAAACAAACAAAAATAAACCCCAAAAATCTCTGTAGAATTCTTTCCACCAGAAGGTTTATAAGCAGATATAAAAACAAAACAAACAAACAAACAAAAAAACAAGAAAAACAATGGCATCCCTTAACTCCCATGGATCTATTAAATATAGCAACATGCAAAATAATGAAATTGGACTACTTTCTTTCACTGTACACAAATTAAATTCCAAATGGGTGAAAAGACAGGAAACCATCAAAATTGAGAGGAGAACATAAGTAGTTAACTCTTTGTCATTGGCTGTAGCAACTTATTACTAGACACATCTCTGGAAACAAGGGAAACAAAAGCAAAAATGAACTATTGGGACTTCATCAAGATTAAAAGCTTCAGCACAGCAAAGGAAACAATCAACAAATCTAAAAGGCAACCTATGGAATGGAAGAAGATATTTGCAAATGACATATCTGAAAAAGGGTTAGTATCCAAATCTATAAAGAAATTATCAAACTCAACACCCAAAAAACAAATAATCCAGTTAAGAAATGGGAGGAAGACATGAATAGATATTTTTTTCAAAGAAGACATCCAGATAGCTAATAGACACATGAGAAGATGCTCAACGTCACTCATCAACAGGGAATTACAAATCAAAACCACAATGAGACACCACCTCATACCTGTCAGAATGCCTAAATTAATGACACAAGAAACAACCAGATGTTGGTGAGGATATGGAGAAAGGGGGACCCTCTTACATTGTTGGTAGGAATGCAAACTGGTGCAGCCATTGTGGAAAACAGAATGGAAGTTCCTTGCTTTACTTTTTCAAGATTGCTTTGGCTATTTGGGGTATTTTGTGGTTCCATACAAATTTAGGATTGCTTGTTCTAGCTCTGTGGAAAAATGCTGGTGTATTTTATGAGGGATTGCTTTGAATAGTGTAGACATTTTAACAATATTTGTTCTTCCAATCTATGAGCATGAGATTTTTTTTTCATTTCTTTGTGTGTCATCTTCAATTTCTTTCATAAGTGTTCTATAGTTTTCAGTGTACAGATCTTTTACCTCTTTGATTAGGTTTACTCCTAGGTATTTTATGGGTTTTGGTGCAATTGTAAATGGGATTGATTCTTTGATTTCTCTTTCTCTTACTTCATTATTGGTGTATGAATTGCAACAGGTTTCTGTGCATTGATTTTTTTTTATCCTGCGATTTTGCTGAATTCATGTATCAGTTCTAGCAATTTTTTGGTGGAGACTTTCAGATTTTCTATAGAGAGTATCATGTCATTTAAGAATAGTGAAAGTTTGACTTCCTCCTTGACAGTTTGCATGCCTTTTATTTCTTTTTCTTGTCTGATTTCTGAGGCTAGGACTTCCAGTACTATCTTAAATAACAATGGTGAGAATGTACATACCTGTCTTGCTCCTGACCATAGAGGAAAAGTTCTCAGTTTTTCCCCATTGAGAATGATATTAACAGTGGGTCTTTCATATATGGCCTTTATGATGTTCAGTTATGTTCTCTCTATTCCAGTTTGTTGAGGGTTTTTATCAAGAATGGATGCTATATTTTGTCAAATGCTTTTCCAGCATCTATTGCAAGGATCATATGCTTCTTATCCTTTCTTTTATTAATGTGACTTATCGTGTTGATTGATTTGTGACTATTGAACCACCCTTGCAGACCATTAATAAATCTTACTTAATCTTGGTGAATCATTCTTTTAATGCCCTGTTGGATTTGATTTGCTAGTATCTTGTTGAGAATTTTTGTATCAATGATCATCAGGGATATTGGCCTGTAATTCTGCTTTTTAGTGGGGTCTTTGGTTTTGGAATCAAGGTAATCCTGGCCTTGTACAATAAATTTGGAAGTTTCCTTCAATTTCTATTTTTTGTAACAGTTGAGAGGAGTAGGTATTAACTCATCTTTAATGTCTGGTAGAATTTCCCTGGAAAGTCATGTGGCCCTGGACTTTTGTTTGTTGGAAGATTTTTGATTACTGATTCAATTTCTTTGCTGGTTATGGGTCTGTTCAAGTTTTATATTTCTTCGTGTTTCAGTTTTGGTGGTTTGTATCTTTCTAGGAATTTGTCCATTTCTTTCAGGTTGCCCAATTTGTTGACATATAATTTTTCGTAATATTCTCTATAATTGTTTATATTTCTCAGAGTTGGATGTTATCTCTCCTCTTTTATTTGTGATTTTGTTTATTAGATTTCTTCTCTTTTCTTTTTGATAAGTCTGGCTAAGAGTTTATCAATTTTGTTAATTCTTTCAAAGAATCAATTCATTGTTTAATTGATTTGTTCTACTGGTTTTTATTGTTGTTTCTGTATCATTTATTTCTGCTCTAATTTTTATTATTTCCCTTATTTTACTGGTTAAGCTTTATTTGCTTTTCCTTTTTTAGCTCCTTTAGGTGTAAGTTACATTGTGTATTTTAGGCTTTTCTTGCTTCTTGAGCTAGGCCTGTATTAGTATGTATTTCCCTCTTGTGACCATTTTTGTTGCATCCCAAAGGATTTGAACTGTTTTGTTTTCATTTTCATTTGCTTCCATGTATTTCTTTTTGACATTTTACACATTTTTCATTATGTTATGTTAATCTCCATACATTACATCATTAGTTTTTGATGTAGTGTAATTTCTTCTTTAATTACCTGGTTAATCCATTCATTGTTTAGTAGGATTTTTTTTAACCTCCTCCATGATTTGTAGTATTTCTAATTTCTTTTTCTTGTGGCAGACTTCAAGTTTCATAGTGTTCTGATCTGAAAATACTCATGCTATGATCTTAATCTTTTTGTACTTGTTGAGGCTTGTTTTGTGACCCAGTATGTGATCTATTCTGGAGAATGTTCCATGTGCACTAGAAAAGAATGTGTACTCTGCTGCTTTAGGATGAAATGTTCTGAATATATCTGTGAAGTCCATCTGGTCCAGTGTGTCATTCAAAGCCATTGTTTCCTTGTTGATTTTCTGCTTAGATGATCTGTTTATTGCTGTAAGAAGGGTGTTAAAGTCCCCTATTATTATTGTATTGTTATCTATGAGTTCCTTTATGTTTGTTATTAATTTATTCATATATTTGGGTGCTCCCAAGTTGGGGCCATAAATATTTACAATTGTTAGATCTTCTTGGTGGATAGACTCCTTTATTATGATGTGTTGTCTTTCTTCATCTCTTGTTATAGTCTTTGGTTTAAAATCTATTTTCTCGGGGCGCCTGGGTGGCTCAGTCGGTTAAGCGTCTGCCTTCGGCTCAGGTCATGATCCCAGGGTTCTGGGATCGAGCCCCACATCGGGCTCCCTGCTCAGCGGGGAGCCTGCTTCTCCCTCTGCCTCTGCCTGCCTGCCTGCCTACTTGTGCTCTCTCTCTCTCTCTCTGTCAAATAAATAAATAAAATCTTAAAAAAATAAATAAATAAAATCTATTTTCTCTGATATATGTTTGGATACTCTGGCTTTCTTTTGATGTCCATTAGCGTGAGAGATGGTTCTCCATCCCCCCACTTTCAATCTGTAGGTGTCTTTAGGTATAAAATGAGTCTCTGGTGGGCAGCATATAGATGGGTCTTTTTTTTTTTTTAATCCATTCTAACACCCTTATGTGTTTTGATTGGAGCATTTTGTCCATTTACATTCAGAATGATTATTGGTAGAAATGATTTAAATGCCATTGTATTACCTGTAAAGTGGGTGTGTCTGGAGATTTTCTCTGTTCCTTTCTAGTCTTCGTTGATTTTGCTCTTTCTTTCTCATTCATAGAGTCCCCTTTAACTGTTTTTTTTTTTTTTTTAATGGGTTGGTTTAGTGGTCACAAACTCCTTTAGTTTTTGTTGGTCTGAGAAACTATCTCATCTTCTATTCTGAATGACAGACTTGCTGGATAAAATATTCTTGGCTGCATATATTCAATGTATCAGGCCACTGTCTTCTGGTCTGCCAAGTTTCTGTGGAGAGATCTGCTGCTTACCTGATTTGTCTTCCCTTGTAGGTTAGGGATTGCTTTACTCCCGCTGCTTTCAGGACTTTTTCCTTATCTCTCTATTTTTCAAATTTTACTATGATATGTCTTGGTGTTGGCCTGCTTTTGTCGATTTTGATGGGATTTCTCTGTGCCTCCTGGATTTGGATGTCTGTTTCCTTCCCCAAATTAGAGAAGGTTTCAGCTATGATTTGTTCAGATAAAACTTTTGCCCCCTTTTCCCTCCCTTCTTCTTCTGTGACTCCTGTGATATGAATGTTATTATGCCTTATGGAGTCAACCTAGTTCTCTCAGTCTACATTCATTATCCAATATTTTTCTTTCCCTCTTCCTTTCAGTTTCATTATTTTCCATAATTTTGTCTTCTATATCACTTATTCATTCCTCTACTTCTTCCATCCTTTAGGTCATTATATCCAGTCAGTTTTGCATCTTGGTAACAACAGTTTTTATTTCAGCCTGCTTAGTTTTTAGGTCTTTTATCTCTGTGGTAATGGACTCCTGGTGTCTTCTATGCTTTTCTCAAGCCCAGTTAGTATCCCTACGATTGTTATTTTAAAATCTGGCTCCAGCATTTTACTTATATCTGTTTTGATTAGATCCGTTACCATGACCTCTTCTTGGTTTTTCTTTTAGGGTCAGTTCCTCCATCTTGGCATTTTGTCTAGGTCTTTGTCTTCTGTGTGTTAAGAAAGCCTATTATGTTTCCTGCTTCAGAGACTGATGGCTGTATTAAGAAGAGACCCTATACTGTCCAGGACCTGGTGCTTCAGAAAGTGTTTCTTTTATATGTTATGTGCACTCTGCTGTTGTGTTTTGTTTGTGTGTTGTGTTTCACTGATCTTCAGGTCAGTCTTCTGCAGATTTTCTCCTTGCCTGCAGTGGTGTGTGTTTGTACCTTGTTTAGTGTTTGGCAAATTTTAACTAGGTGTGTTTTGGTCTGCTTGTTAAAAGAGGTTAGATCCTATTTCCACTAGAGCTTAAACATTGCAGCACTCTCTGGTCAGTAAGCTTGGTTGGTGTGGGGGGTTTGTGGTGGTCTTCTGGGGGAGGGGCCTGCTGCTACTCTGACCCTCAAGCAGATTTGCCCTAATTCAGAAACACCTGCAGAACACAGTGTGGAGGGACTTTGTGTAAGTGACTCAAGCCTTTACTCTGGGGCACTGTGTTACTTACTGAAGTTAGCCCTGGCTGATGGTGGGGAGAAGGTGTCAGCTGGCTCTTTCATCTCTGGAGAAGGGAGTTAGTGCCCACCACTTTTCAGGAAGGCCTCACAGAAGAGCATACAATCTCCCCTTTTTTGTACCAGGCATCCCCCAGATCCTTGCCTTCATGCTCTTTGTGTTTGAACCATCTGCCCACCACTAGAGCAGTGCTTCTGTGTCTTATCTCAGGTACACTGGCTGGGTTTCAAAACTCCAAATTTTAAGGACCAGGAACAGCAAGGACCCATGCAGGTCCACTGGGGGATGGTTTCACAGCAATGTGGCTGGTGCTGGTTTGTCCCAGAAGGACAGTTGCAGGAATGCACAGGGGCTTGGAGTTTATGGTAAAGCACAACAAAAAGCCAGAGTCCAGGTTAGCTTCCTTCAGCAAGTAGCTTTGCTCACATGCTAATGAATGAAGCAGTTCAATGGTGCCTGACAGCTCTTTTGTCCCCTTAGAGGCAGTGCCACCTCTCCCAATGCACTCCAAGAAGGGGAACTGTCTCTCTCAGGTGATTCCTCAGACCACTCTGTCTACTCTTAGGCCTCTGCCATGCTTCTTCACAGGAGCACCTCTATACCTGCCAGGCTTCACCTGGCGATGGTGCATACTTCCAAAACTTTAGTCTTTGAGCTGAGATACTTGTGAAAACTTGCAATAATCACCCTTTCTCATTTTCCCCATTAATGGTTTTGAGGAGCTGTTTGTCTTGTTCATATACCCTGTACTCTGTTCACTCTCTCTCTGCTTTCTTTTCTCCCTGATCAGGGCTCCCTCCCCTCTACAGCACCAGGATTCTTTTCTACCCCAAATTATGTCTCTGTCTCTCCTACTTCCCACAATGTGGTCACTTTTCTCCCTCTAGTTGTGTAGTTTGTTCTTTCAGTACTCAGATAGATTTCCTGGATTTTCAGAAAGATTTGTTATTTCTCTAGCTGTGTTCGAGGCATGAGGACATCCTGGGTTATTTTTACTACTCTGCCATCTTAAATCTTTTCCTGAATTGTTCTTACTGATGTGTAGTTTTCATGTGTTTCGTGTATGCACCTTTGCTGCTTATACTTTTCCCTACATTGGCTTTCCTTTTCACTCTTCCAATGATGCATTTTGAAGAAAGGAAATTATTATTCTAATATAATTAAAATTATCATTTTTTTTCTTTTGTGGTTATTGCTCTTTGTGCCTTGTTTATGGAATTTTATTGAATATTATGAAGGTATAATCCTATATTATCTTCTAGAACTTTTATTTTCTCTTTCATATTTAGATCTATAATTCACCTGGAATTCATTTTTGTGTATACTGTGAGGTAGTTTTTTTTTTTCCTTTGCACAAATCATATTTTTATTTAAAATAACTTTATTTGGGCACCTGGGTGGCTCAGATGGTTAAGCATCTACCTTCAGTTCATCTCATGATCCCGGAGTCCTGGGATCGAGTCCCACATCAGGATCCTTCCTCGGGAAACGTGCTTCTTCCTCTCCCACTCCCTCTGCTCGTGCTTTCTCTCTCTGTCAAATAAATAAATAAAATCTTAAAAAAAAATAAAATGACTTTATTTTACTCTCAATTGCTTTTTTTTAAAAGACTTTATTTATTTATTTGACAGAGAGAGAAACAGCGAGAGAGGGAACATAAGCAGGGGGAGTGGGAGAGGGAGAAGCAGGCTTCCCGTGGAGCAGAAAGCCCGAGGTGGGGCTCGGTCCCAGGACGCTGGGATCATGACCCGAGCTGAAGGCAGATGCCCAATGACTGAGCCACCCAGGCGCCCCTCAATTGCTTTTTTAAAAAATTCTATTTTATTATGTTATGTTAGTCACCATACAATACATCATCAGTTTTTGATGTAGTGATCCACAATTCATAGTTTCTGTGTAATGCCCAGTGCTCCATGCAGTACATGCCCTCCTTAATACCCATCACTGGGCTAACCCATCCCCCCACCCTTCTCCCTTCTAAAGCCCTCAGTTTGTTTCTCAGAGTCCATAGTCTTTCATGGTTGGTCTCTCCCTAGGATTCCCTCCCTTCATTTTTCCCTTCCTTCTCTTAATGTCCTCCATGCTATTCCTTATGTTCCACAAATAAATGAAACCATAGGATAATTGACTTTCTCTGCCTGACTTATTTCACTTAGCATAATCTCTTCCAGTCCATCCATGTGGATGTAAAAGTTGGGTATTCATCCTTTGGCTGAGTAGTATTCCATTGTATATATGGACCACATCTTCTTTATCCATTCATCTGTTGAAGGGCATCTCGGCTCTTTCCATAGTTTGGTTATTGTGGACATTGCTGCTATGAACATTGGGGTACATATGGCCATTCTTTTCACTACATCTGTGTCTTTGGGGTAAATACCCAGGAGCCCAATTGCTGGGTCATAAGGTGGTTCTATTTTTAATTTTTCTGAAGAACCTCCACATTGTTTTCCAAAGTGGCTGTACCAAATTTCATTCCAACCAACAGTGTAAGAGGGCTTCCCTTTCTCCAAAACCTCTCCAACATTTGTTGTTTCTTGCCTTGTCAATTTTTGCCATTTTAATTGGTGTAAGGTGGTAGATATCTCAATGTGGTTTTGATTTGAATTTCCCTGATGGCTAATTATGATGCACATTTTTTCATGTGTCTTTTAGCCATTTGTATGTCTTCTTCAGAGAAGGGTATTTTCATGTCTACTGCCCATTTTTTGACTTGATAATTTGTTTTTTGGGGGCGCCTGGGTGGCTCAGTCATTAAGCGTCTGCCTTCAGCTCAGGTCATGATCCCAGGGTCCTGGGATCGAGCCCCACATCAGGCTCCCTGCTCTGCGGGAAGCCCGCTTCTCCCTCTCTCACTCCCCCTGCTTGTGTTCCCTCTCTCGCTGTGTCTCTCTTTGTCAAAAAAAAATTGTTTTTTGGGTGTTGAGTTTGGGAAGTTCTTTATAGATCTTGGATACCAGCCCCTTATCTGTAGTGTCCTTTGCAAATATCTTCTCCCATTCTGTGGGTTGCCGTTTTGTTTTGTTGACTGTTTCCTTTGCTGTGCAGAAGTTTTTATCTTGATGAAGTCCCGAAAGTTCATTTTTGCTTTTGTTTCACTAGCCTTTGGAGATGTATCTTGAAAGAAGTTGCTAGAATAACCAGTAATGAGATTGAAGCAGTGATCATAAACCTCCTAAAAAACGAGAGTCCAGGGCCTGATGGATTCCCTGGGAATTTTACCAATCATTCAAAGAAGAAATAATACCTATTCTCCTGAAGCTGTTTCAAAAAATAGAAACAAGGAAAGCTTCTAGACTCATTCTATGAGGCCAGCATTACCTTAATCCCCACACCAGACAAAGACCCCATCAAAAAGGAGAATTTCAGACTGAAAGCCCTGATGAATATGGATTCCAAAATCCTCAACAAAATCCTAGCTAATAGGATCCAACAATACATTAAAAGGATCATCCACCATGACCAAGTGGGATTTATCCCTGGGATGCAAGGGTGGTTCAACATTCGCAAATCAATCAGTGTGATATAACACATTAATAAGAGGAGGGAGAAGAACCATATGGCCCTCTCAATTGATGCAGAAAAAATATTTGACAAAATACAGGACCCTTACATGATTAAAACTCTTCAGAATATAGGGATAGAGGGAACATTCCTCAAGTTCATAAAATCCATCTATGAAAAACCCACAGCGAATATCATCCTCAATGGAGAAAAGCTGAGAGACTTTCCCTTAAGATAAGGAACACGTCAAGGAGGCCCACTCTTGCCACTATTGTTCAACATAGTACTAGAATTCCTAGCAACAGCAATCAGACAACAAAAAGAAATGAAAGGTATTCAAATTGGCAAAGAAGAAGTCAAACTCTCTCTTCGCAGATGACATGATACTTTATGTGGAAAACCCAAAAGACTCCACCCCCAAATTACTAGAACTCATCCAGCAATTCAGTAATGTGGCAAGATACAAAATCAATGCACAGAAATCAGTTACCTTCTTATAGACTAACAATGCAACCATAGAGAGAAAAATTAGAGAAACGATTCCATTTACAATAGCAGCAAAAAGCATAAGGTACCTTGGAATAAACCTAACCAAGGCGGTAAAGGATCTCTACTCTAGGAACTATAGAACTCTCATGAAAGAAATTGAAGAAGACACAAAAAGATGGAAAAACATTCCATGCTCATGGATCAGAAGAATAAACATTGTTAAAATGTTTTTGCTACCCAGAGCAATCTATACCTTCAATGCCATCCCGATTAAAATTCCAATGGCATTTTTCAAAGTGCTGGAACAAACAATCCTACAATTTGTATGGGATCAGAAAAGACCCCAAATCGCCAAGGAAATGTTGAAAAAGAAAAATAAAGCTGGGGGCATCACGTTACCCGATTTCAAGCTATATTATAAAGCAGTGATCACCAAGACAGGATGGTAGTGGCACGAAAACAGACACATAGACCAATGGAACAGAATAGAGAGGCCAGATATGGACTCTCAACTCTATGGTCAAATAATCTTCGACAGAGCAGAAACAAAAATATGCAATGGAAAAAAGACAGTCTCTTCAATAAATGGTGCTGGGAAAATTGGACAGCTATATACAGAAGAATGAAACTTGACCATTCTCTTAACACCATACACAAAGATAAACTCAAAATGGATGAAAAACTTCAATGTGAGACAGGAATCCATCAATACCCTAGAGGATAACATAAGCAGTAACCTCTCATTTGCTTTTTAAAGGAGTTAAGAGAGGAAAGAAATAATTCATATTGTGTATTTATCATCAGCTATGTTCCTTACCTACTACTGTATATTCCTCTTTGTACATCTGAATTAGACATCAAATGTTTCCTTTCAGCTTGACAAACTTCCCTTAAATATTTAATCGAACATAATTTGTAGGCAGCAAATTATCTCAGATCATATTTATTGATAAAATTTCATATTCTACCCTTATTTTCAATTGATATTTTTAATGAATATTAAATTCATTAGAATTCATTAGAATTAGAATATTAAATTCATTAAATTCAATATAATTCTGTTTTGACAGGCTTTTCTTTGGCTTTCTTTGCTTAAAGATGTCATTGCATTGTATTTTAGCCACTATTGTTACTGATGAGAAGTTCAGCATTACTTGTGTTCCTACTCCTTTTAATAACACATCAATTTCCTTATCAATAAAATGGCTTTTCAAAGAAAACATAATATTATTGTAAAGTCATGTTTATATCAAAATAGAAAATTAAAATGTGTAATAATACCACAAATGATAAGGAGTGATAATGAAATTATAATGTTTTAAGTTTCTTATACTTGTAAAATGTAAAATTGAATTGCAAAGTGGTAGAATTTTATTCTAAGTAAACTTTGGTACCAATACATATTGTAATCCCCAGAGCAAAAGCTAATAATTAATAATAAGAAGAATTATACTATAAAGATAATATAGGAAATACAATGAAATAATGTTAAGAAATAGTTGATACCTAGAAAAAAACAAAACCAAAGTAATAAAGTATAGAAAAAAAAGAAACAGATGAGACAAATAAACAAATAGAAAAAATAGTAGACTGGAAATCACTATATCAATTATTACATTAAAAACAAATGGATCAAACACACTAATTAAGGCAGATATCATTAGATTGAATAAAAAAGAAGACCTAACTATATGTTGTTTAAAAGACAAGTACTCTAGATTTGAAAACAAGGTGGATTAAAAGTAGAAATAAAAAAGAAGCAGAAAGGAATATTACTGAATATAAACAAAAATTTATACTGATGGAAGAGTCAACTCAATAGGAGCACATAAATATCCTAAATGTGTTTTCAGCTATCAAAGAGCTTCAAAACACATTAAACATAAACTAACAAAACTAAAGAAAAAAAATTAAATCCATAAACACAGTTGGAGATTTTATTATCTTCCCTTCTCAGTTATTGATAGAACAGGTAGACATAAACATAGCAAGTGTATAGAAGACTTGGATAACGCTAACAAATGGACTTAATTGATATGTATAGAAATCTAGAAAATTCACAAATCTGTGGAAATTAAACAACATGCTCCTGAACCACCAATGGGACAAAAAAGAAATCAAAATGGATATTAAAAAAAAATCTTGAAACAAGCAAATATTGAAAGACAACATACCAAAATTTATGAAATGCAGCTAATGCAGTTTTAAGAGGGATGTTTATAACAATAAACAACTACATGAAGAAAAAGAAATGTCATGAATAAACTAACTTACACCTCAAGGTACCAGAAGAGGAAGAACAAACCCCAAAGCTAGTGGAAGGAAGGGAGTAAAAATATCAAGCAGAAAAAATGAAATAGAGACCAGAAAAACAATAGAAAAGATTGTTGAAACTAAGAGTTTTTTTCAAAGATAAGCAAAATGGGCAAAATTTTAGCTACATTAACCGAGAAAAAAAGAGAAGATCCAATAAGTTAAGAAATAAAAGAGGAAACATTATACTGACATCACAGAAATACAAAGGATTGCAAGTAACTGCTATAAGGAATTGATACATTAACAAAGAGTGTAACCTAGAAGAAATGCATTATACTTAGAAATCTACAAGCTACCAAGGTTGAATTATGAAGAAATATAAAATTTAAATAGGCCAAAAATGAGCAAGGAGATTGGATCAGTAACCAAAAACTTCCAAACACAGAGAAGCCCAGGACCAGATGGTTCACTGATGAATTCTATTAAACATTTAAAAGAACTAATGTTAACCCTCTCAAACTCTTCCAGAAAATTGAGGAGTGAACACTCACAAACTCATTTTATAAGGCCAGCATTACCCTGATAGATAAAAGACAGATAAAAACACCACGAAATTAAAAAAAAAATTGCAGATCAATATCCCTGATGAATATAGATACAAACATTTCCAGTAAAATATTACCAAATGAAAATCAATAGCATATTAAAAGGATTATTCACCACAATCAAGTGGGATTTATCCCTGGGATGCAAGTATGTCTCAACATGTACCAATTGATAGATGTGATACACCACATTAATAGAATGAAAGATATAAAACATATGATCACATCAATAGATGTAGAAAAAGCATTTGACATAATACAACATCTTTCTACGATAAAAATGTTCTACAAATTGAGTATACAAGGGACATACCTCAAAACAATAAAGGCCGTATATGATAAACACCACAGCCAAATGTCATACTCAGTGGTGAAAGGCTGAAAGCTTTTTCTCTAAGATTCGTAATAAGACTTTGGTGCCTACTCTCACCAGTCCTATTTAATAATGCTAGATGTCCTAACTAGAGCAAAGAAAGAGAAATAAAGGGCATCTAAACTGGAAGGAAGGAAGTGAAATTGTCTTTTTTTGCAGATGTTATGATCTCTTATATAGAAAACCCTAAAGATTCCATCAGTAAACTGCCAGAACTAATCAACAAATTTAGTGAATTTGCAGGATGCAAAATCAACATTAAAAGCAGTCATGTTGGGGTGCCTGGGTGGCTCAGTCATTAAGTGTCTGCCTTCGGCTTAGGTCATGATCCCAGGGTCCTGGGATCGAGCCCCCCATCGGGTTCCCTACTCAGCAGGAAGCCTGTTCCTCCCTCTCCCACTCTCCCTGCTTGTGTTCCCTCTCTCACTGTGTCTCTCCCTGTCAAATAAATAAATAAAATCTTTAAAAAAAAGTGTTCCTACACACTAATTATCTGGAAAAAAGGTACTTTTGAAGATTTCTTTATTTATTTCAGTGAGAGAGAGAGAGTTCAGGGGGAAGGGGCAGAAGAAGAAGGAGAGAGAAATTCAAGCAGACTCTCCACTGAATGTGGAGCTCAACATGGGCTCACGACCCTGAAATCAGACCTGAGCTAAAACCAAGAGTCAGACACTTAACCAACTACACCACCCAGGCACCCCTGGGGGAAAAAAAATAAATCCCATTCAAATAACATCAAAAATATAAAATAGGGATAAATTTAACTAAGGAGGTGAAATATCTTTACACTGAAAACTATAAGATTTCGATGAAAAAATTAATGACACAAACAAATGGAAAGATATCTTGTGTTCATGGATTGGAAGAATTAATATTGTTAAAATGCCCATATTATCCAAAACTGTCTATAGATTCAATGTAATCCCTATCAAAATTCCAATAACATTTTTCTTATAAATAGAAAAATAGACCCTAAAATTTGTAAGGATCCAAAAAAGACCCCAAAATGCCAAATCAATGTTGAGAAAAAAGAGCAAAGCTACAGGGATCACGTTTCATATTTTAAACTACTTTACAAGCCATTATAATTAAAACAGTATGGCATTGACATAAAAAAAAGACACATAGACTAATGGAACAGAATAAAGAGTCCAGTTGTAAACCTCTCATCATATACAGTCAAGTAATATTTGATAAAGGATCCAAGAATACTGAATGGGGCAAGGATAGTCTCTTCAATAAATGGTGTTGGGAAAACTGGATAACCACAAGCAGAAGGTTGAATTTAGACCTCTATCTTACACATCTCACAAAAAATGAACTGGAAGTGGATTAAAGACTTATATTTAGGACCTGAATCCATAAAACCCCTAGAAGAAAACACTGGGGAAAAATCTCTTTGACAATGGTCTTGGCAGCGATTTTCTGGATATGACACCAAAAGCACAGGCAACAAAAGCAAAAGTAAATAAGTGAGACTATGTCAAACTAAAACACTCCTTCACAGCAAAAAGAAGCAGTCAACAAAATGAAAAGGCAATCGATGGAATGGCAGAAGATATTTGCAAATCATATACCTGATAAGGGGTTAATATCCAAAATATATAAAGAATCCATGCAACTCAATAGCAAGAAAACAAACAAACTGATTAAAAGTTAAACAGAGAGGTGTACCTGGGTGGCTCAGTTGGTTAAGCATCAAAGTCTTGGTTTTGGCTCAGATCATGATCTCAGGGTAGTGGGATCAAGGCCTATGGCTCTGTGTTCAGTATGGAGTCTGCTTGTCCCTCTCCCTCTACCTCTGCTCCTCTCCCCATTCATACTCCTTCTCTCTCAAATAAATAAATAAAATCTTTCAAAAAAAAAGATAAGCAGAAGAACTGAACAGACATTTTTTTTCCCCAAAGAAGACATACAGATGGACAACAGGTACATAAAATTTGCTCAACATCACTAATCATCAGGAGAGTGTAAATCAAAACCACAACAAAATATCACATCTCACTTGTCAGAAAAGCTAGCATCAAAAAAACAGGAAATATCAAGTGTTGGTGAGGGCATAAAGATAAGGGAATCCTACTGCACTGTTGATAAGGATGCAAACTGGTACAGCCACTATGAAAGCAGTATGAAGTTTCCTCAAAAAATTAAAAGAAAAGAGAAAGAACCCAAATAAATAAAATGACAAAGGAAAGAGAAGAAATAAAAACACTACAGAAATACAAACAATTATGAGACATTACAAAAAATTATATGACGACAAATTGGACAATATGGAAGAAATGGATAAATTCCTAGAAAGATATAAACTACAAAAATTGAAACAGGAAGAAAGAAAAAATTGAACAGAGTGATAACCAGCAAAGAAATTGAATCAGTTAAAAACTCCCAAGAAATGAATGTCCAGAGCCGGAGGACCTCACAGGCAAATTCTTCCAAACATTTAAAAAGGAGTTAATACCTATTCTTCTCAAACTATTCCAAAAGATAGAAAAAGAAGGAAAATTTCCAAATTCATTCTATGAGGCCAACATTACCTTGATACCAAAACCAGATGGATAAAGACTTCAGTAAAAAAGAGAATTATAGGCCAATAACCCTGATGAACATGGATGAAAAAATTCTTAACAAAATACTAGCAAACTGAATCCAACAATACATTAAAAAATGTCATTCACATGATCAAGTGAGATTTATTCCTGGGCTGCAAGGGTGGTTCAATATTTGAAAATCAATTGACATGATACTTCACATTAATAAAGAAAAGATAAGAACCATATAATCCTTTCAATAGATGCAGAGAAAGCATTTGACAAAGTACAAGATTCATTCATGATAAAAAAAAAAACTTCAACAAAGTAGATTTCAAGGGAACATACTTCAACACATAATAAGGGCCATATATGAAAAACCCACAGCTAATGTCATCCTCAATGGAGAAAAACTGAGAGCTTTTCTTGTCAGGAACAAGACAGGGATGTCCACTCTCACCACTGTTATTTAACACAGTATTGGAAGTCAGCAATCAGAAAACAAAAAAGAAATAAAAGGCATCCAAACAGGCAAAGAAGAAGTAAAACTTTCACTATTTGCATGATACTATGTATAGAAAACCCAAAGACTACACACACACACACACACACACACACACACACTGCTAGAACCCATACATGAATTCGGTAAAGTCTCAGGATACAAAAATCAATGTACAGAAGTCTGTTGCATCTCTATACACCAATAATGAAGCAGCAGAAAGAGAAATTAAGGAATCAATCCCATTTACAAATGCAACGAAAACTGCAAGATACCTAGGAATAAACCTAACCACAAAGGCGAAAGATCTATATATACTCTGAAAACTCTGAAACATTGATGAAAGAAATTGAAGACAACACCAAGAAATGGAAAGACATTCCATACTCATTGACTGGAAGCACAAATATTGTTAAAATGTGTATATTACACAAAGCAACCCATACATTTAATGCAATCCCTATCAAAATACCACCAGCATTTTTCACAGAGCTATAATAATCAATCTTAAAATTTGTATGTAACCATAAAAAAAAACAAAAAACAAATAGCCAAAGCAATCTTGAAAAAGAAAAGCAAAGCTGGATGCATCACAATTCTGGACTTAAAGTTATATTACAAAACTGTAGTGATCAAGACAGTATGGTACTGGCACAAAAATAGTCATATAGATCAATGGAACAGAATAGAAAACTCAGAAATGGACCCACTACTATATGGTCAGCTAATCTTCAACAAAGCAGGAAAGAATACCCAATGGAAAAAGTACAGTCTCTTCAACAAATGGTGTTGGGAAAATTGGACAGCGACATGTAAAAGAATGAAACTGGACCATTTTCTTACACCATACACAAAAATAAATTCCAAATGGATGAAAAACCTAAATGTGAGGCAGGAAACCATCAAAATCCTAGAGGAGAACACAGGCAACAACCTCTTTGACATCACCCAGCTGTAGCCACTTCTTACTAGATATGTCTCCTGAGGCAAAGGGAAAAAACAAACAAAAAATGAACTATTGGGACTTCATCAAAATAAAAAGCTTCTGCACAGAAACAATCAACAAAACTAAAAGGCAACCTCCAGTGTGGGAGAAGATATTTCAAACGACATATCTGATAAACGGTTAGTACCCAAAATATATAAATAACTTATAAAACGCAATGCTGAAGAAATGAATAATTAAATTTAAAAAATGGGAGGAAAACACGGATAGACATTTTTCCTAAGAAGATAAAGAGATGGCTGATGGACACATGAAAAGATGCTCAACATCGCTGATCATCAGGGAAGTACAAATTTAAAATGCAATGAGATATCATCTCACACCTGTCAGAATGGCTAAAATCAACAAGAGAAGAGACAACAGGTGTTGGTGAGGATATGGAGAAAGGGGAACCCCCTTATAGTGTTTGTTGGATTGCAAACTGGTGTAGCCACTCTGGAAAACAGTGGAGGTTCCACAAAATTTGAGTTGAATTACCCTATGATCCAACATTTACACTGCTAGGTATTTATCCAAAGGATACAAAAATACTAACTCGAAAGGATACATGCACCCTAATATTTATAGCAGAACTATCTACAGTAGCAAAATTATGGAAGTAGCCCATGTGTCTATCAGCTGATAGATGATGAAAGAAGAGGTAGATATATATATATATATATATATATATATATATATATATATATATATATATATATATAATGGAATATTACTCAGCCATGAAAAAGATTGGGTTCTTCATTTGCAATGACATGGAGAGGTAAAGAGTATTATGCTAAACAAAATAAGTCAGTCAGAGAAAGACAAATGCCATATAATTTCACTCATGTGGAATTTAAGAAACAAAACAAACGAGCAATGGGGAAAATAAAAAGAGAGAAGCAAACCAAGAAACACACTGTTAACTACAGAGAACAGACTGATGGTTATCAAGGGGGAGGTGAGTGGGTGGATGGGTTAAGTATGTGATGGGGATTAAGAGTGCACTTATGATAAGCACCAGGTGTTGTATTGAAATTTAGAATCACTGTATTGTATACTTGCAACTAACATTACACTGTATGTTAACTTACTGGAATTTAAATTAAAAATAAAAAAGTAGAAACCATAGTATCCAGTAATTCCACTCCTGGGTATATGTCAGAATTGAATTCAAGATTTCATAGAGATATCTACACTCTCATGTTAATTGCAGTATTATTTACAGTAGCCAAAATATAGAAAAAACCTAAGTGCCCACCAATGGATGAATGGATAAGGAAGATGTGTGTGTGTGTGTGTGTGTGTGTGTGTGTGTGTGTGTGTGTGTACTATTCAGGCATAAAAAAAAGGAAATATTGCCATTTGTAACAACTTGATGAAACTTGAGTGCAATATAAGTGAAGTAAGTCAGACAGAAAAAGACAAATAAGGTATGATATCACTTACATTCAAATTCTAACAATGTTGAACTCAGAAAAACAGAGTAGAATGGTGATTGTCAGAGGCTGAGGGAAATGGGAAGATACTGCTTAGGGTACAAACTTCCAGCTATAAAGTTAACAAGTTCTGGAGATGCAACGTACAGCATGGTGATTATACCTAATAATACCGTATCATATACTTGAATGTTGCCAATAGAGTAGATCTTAAATTTTCTCACCACAAAAAAGAAATGGTAATTATGTGTTAGGATGGTGGTGTTAGCTAATGCTATGGTGGTAATCATTATACAATATATAAATGTATCAAATCAACATGTTGTACATCTCGAACTTATGCAATGTTATGTGTCAATTATATCTCAAGCTGGGGGATAAAGAAAAAAAATGAATGAACTGCTGAAATACACAATAAAATGCATTAATCTCATAAATGTTGTATTGAGTGAAAATGACCCAATATAAAAGAATACATAAAGTATGTATTCATTTACATAAAGATAATCTAATTTATGGTTATAGATATCAGATCAGGGTTTGCCTCAGGTGGGGGTTGGACTGGAGGGAGAGATTGACAGTAAAGAGCATGAGGGAACTTTCTGTGGTTATGAGAATGTTCTATATTTTTGTTTTCGATGATTATAGAGTTGTGTTCAGTAGACAAAATTTGCCAAACCTTGCCGTTAACATATTTGCATTTTTATAGTTCATATTACAATAAATGTATTTATTAGAAAAAAATATTTCATAATGCTCCAGGAGAAACTTCTGCAAGAAAATGACTTTGATAAAATACTTGTTTTTGCACATGTTAATTGGAGATTTACAAAACTGGGGGAGTTGCTTTATGGACAAATTGGTGGGAAAAACATAGACAAAGAGAGGAGAAGAGAGAGAAAAAGAAAGGAGAAAAAGAGAGGCAGAAAGTGAGGGAGAAGAAGGGAAGAAAGGCTGAGAGAGAGAGAGAGAGGTAGATAGTTAACTATGGGCACAAGAAATTAACTGCATGGGAAAGGAAAAATAAAATCCATTCCATGGCTCGGCTATTAGTAGCATTTACAAAGTTACAAAATGTAAACACTAACTATTCAACCAACTAAAACAATATAACCATATTGAGGGGGTGGGAGAAAGAGCAGCATGTATATGGATGTGGGGAAGATGAGTGTGTGTGAAAGAATAACTATGTTTTAGTTTTCTATTGCTCACATAAAAAATTACTACAAATTTAGCAACATACAATATATTTTTAAAAATTAACAATTATGTAGGTTAGAAATCTTATGTGGATCTTATAGGGTCAAAATCTGCATGCTGACAGGACTGCATTCCCTTCTAGAGGCTCTAAGGGAGAATCTATTTTCATGATTATCCAAATTCTTTGTGTTTCATTATATGACTGAGGTTCCTATTTCCTTACTGGTTGTCAATTGAGGGTTGTTTCCATTTTCTATAGGCTATCTTCATTCCTTCACTCTTGTCCGCCTTCCTTCATCTTCAAAGATGTCAATGACATCTCTCTGAAACATAGTCACCTCTCTCTGTGACACAAAAGTTCTCAGGATTGAAGTGTGAACTTCTTTGGGAGACCGTTATTTTGCCCACCACAAACTAAATTCTCTTTGTCCCTTTCCAGACATTAATATATAATGCCCAAAACTGGGCAGGCTCTAATTATTTCCCCAAATTCTCTTTTACCACAAAATGAGAGATGAAGGCATTTAGAAGTGACTAGCAAAGATTAGTCTTTCACATTTCTGCAAGAATTGCAGGACCGGGACACTCTCTACCAGCCCACCATTCTTTCCAATGCATCATGGTAGAGTGGAAAAAGCTTTGGATTTATTGTCAGACCAAACTGGCAGAATACCAGGCCCATCAATTACTAGCTGAAACTAGAGCTTAGAATTTACTTGACTTCTCAGAGCCTCAGCTTTCTCCTTTGTAAAATGAGGATATATGAAGATTAAATGTAATATATGTATATATGAAAATAGGTCTGAAATAAATGGAAGTTAAACATTTCTTCTATGTGACATACCTATTTTATTTTAGGGGTTATTAATGAGGAAGAGCTAACTGATTATCCTAGCAAAGAGTAGACTTTCACATTTCTGTGTGAATTGCACAAATATTAACATTCCCAGTAAGTTTTCAGAAATTATCACAGCACAGGCTTTTATTAGATGGAACCACCAGTAACTAATTCTTATTAGACCTCACCATCAAGTATTCTCTTCTGAGCCTTGCAGCCTAGATCCAGCTGTGTTGATGGTTAGATTTTCCTCTGACTCAGTGGTACTTAACTTGAGTCATATGACATCTTTCAATATGGATCAGCTCAAGTTTTACACCCAAAATTCAAGATAACTTTCTGGAAATTCTATTCCAATTTACCTTAGGTGGTGTGAATAGGCCTTGCTGCATGAGATTTAGAAGAAAATAACATGGAATCTAATAATAAATGGTTTCCCTTTCTCAAGTGCCTTCATGTTGTGATGTACTGCAGCAAAGGGAATTACATTTGGTGAGTATGTCTTTGGAGGAGGTTGGGACTTAACCAGAAGACCATAACATGGTTTTGAATCACACTACATGCCATTTGTTAATATTGCTTGATCACTAGTACTTCTATTCTACTCCATTATTAGGTGGTTTTAGGAAGTTAGATATCAGAGAACTCTTTAAGATTACAGACCATATCTTAATTGTTTTATTATCCTTGACAACTAACACAGTGCCATGTATGTGGAAAGAACTTAAAGTATGTTAAAAGGTGAAAAGATCACAATTGCAAAAAAAAAAAAAATCATTGCCATTATTGTGAGAGAGGAAGGCAGACATCCCATGGTTTTGATATACAGACTGACTATAACAATTAATACTAATACCTAGAAATAATGAGGGAAGGTACAGGGTCTCAGTTCCTTCATGACACCTTTGGTGGATTTATTACAGCTAGCAGTACCATGTGAAAGACTGAGCCTGCCACATGGATAGAAAAAGAAAACATTGCAACTAAATGCCATATACATGAAAAAATGAGTCAATCTTACAATTTGGCTCCTTTTGTCCCCTTTTTAAAATTTTTACATCAGCCTGGCATTATTGCCTATCTATTTCTGTTCATATTGTATAGGATGTTTAGTTGCAAATGGATTTTGGAAGCATTGGGACATTTTCAGAGAATCTTTGTCTTATGAAAGGAGGCACCTTATAATGTATATTGATATATTTTTTTAAAAGACCAACCTTCTGGATGGAAGCAAGAAGAAAAGTTTATTTTCTAAAGATAAACAACACGGGATATTTAAATCATGTACATACGTAGATTTCCTCGCAAGTGATTCCTGATTTCAGCTTATATGTATAACCTAATTTCAGTGTCATTGAAATTGCAAGCCAAGTTTAATAGAAAATGAAGACAAAAAAGGAAAGCTTCCTTCTCTGCAGTGCCACATGATTCATTATATTAGTCCTTTTATAGCAGAGTAAACACTGCAGAGATGTAACTTCAACTTTTTGATTGCTTTAAACATATGGCTAAGAACAAGCTTGTATGCATCATTTTCTTGCTTTAGCATACTTTAGTTTTCTAAAGACCAAGATGTCTTTGAACTGGAAGGGAGACTTTTTTTTTTAAGTCAACAAATGTAATACCTGTCAACAAGGATAAATATGGTATTAATGAAAGTGTATGTTCATGCATTAAACTAGTAAGATATCAGCGGGATATCAGTTTCATTGCCAACTGATTTTTAGAAATGATCCACCATTTGAATTAGTGTTAGTGATAAATTATTTCCAAGTAGTATTAATCATACTCACAGGGAAATTAAAATGTCATAAAATGATAAAGTGTTAAAGAAACAGTATCTCACATCTATACCTGCATATGCATCACAATATCACCACAGTGTTTGCTCAAAAACATTCACGATTCTATTTTTAACATGGTATTCAGTGACGTAACTGATTTAACATTCTAGTCATTCTTTTAGCAATCCTTAATAAAGTTAAAATCTATAAGTAAAAAACAGTATAAATCATATTGTGATCACTTTTTTTCAAAAATAGCTAAAATGAAGGAAGTCCCCTTATTTATTTCCCATTGATTTAATTGGATAGGTATTCTTTTTATTGACACATGAATTTTTAAAATATATATATATATATAATTGCAAAGATTCTAATTGAATAAGGCCTAGATGTCCTTCTACAAATGAATTCATCTTTCCATTGTTTCTTTTCAAGAGAATTGTAGATATGTGTACTCTTTGGAATTTAACAGGGAAAGTCAGTAGAATAGAGCCTTTAATTTCAGAGTATTATTTCTTCTTTATTCCTTTCCCTATATTATTGCATTGTGGAATACTAGCACATTATAAATTCAATGTTATGCACATCTACTATATATTAAGACTCCTGTGTTAACTGTGTAGTTATCTGACTCAGAATTGGAAGTAAACTCAAACTTCAAATAAAAAGGAAATATTATAAAATACTACATAGCTCTCCTTCTAACTCACTAACTTAATAGGAAGATCAACATTTTAAAATGTTTATTTATTTTTATTATTTATTTATTTATTTATTTATTTATTTATTTATTTATTTATGTTAGTCACCATACATCATTATTTTTGATGTAGTGTTTCATGATCCATTCTTTTCATATGACACCCAGTGCTCCATGCAATATGTGCCCTCCTTAATACCCATAACTGGGCTAACCCATCCCCCCAACCCCCTCTCCTCTAAAACCCTGTTTGTTTCTCAGAGTCCATAGTCTCTCATGGTTCATCTCTCCCTCTGATTCCCCACCCCCTTCATTTTCCCCTTCCTTCTCCTGATGTCCTCCAGGTTATTCCTTATGTTCCACAAATAAGTGAAACCATATGATAATTGACTTTCTCTGCTTGACTTATTTCACTGAGCATAATCTCCTCCAGTCCCATCCATGTTGATGTAAAAGTTGAGTATGCATCCTTTCTGATGGCTGTGTAATATTCCATTCTATATATGGACCACATCTTCTTTATCCATTCATCTTTTGAAGGGCATCTCGGCTCTTTCCACAGTTTGGCTATTGCAGAAATTGCTGTTATGAACATTGGGGTGCATATGTCCCTTCTTTTCACTACATCTGTGTTATTGGGGTAAATACCCAGAAGTGCAATTGCTGGGTCATAGGGTAGCTCTATTTTTAATTTTTTGAGGCACCCCCACACAGTTTTCTAAAGTGGTTGTACCAGCTTGCATTTTCACCAACAGTATAAGAGGGTCCCCCTTTCTCCACAACCTCTCCAACATTTGTTGTTTCTTTCCCTGTCCATTTTTGCCATTCTAACTGGTGTAAGGTGGTATCTCGATGTGGTTTTGATTTGAATTTCCCTGATGGCTAATGACGATGCACATTTTTTCATGTGTCTGTTAGCCATTTGTATGTCTTCTTCAGAGAAGTGTCTTTTCATATCTTCTGCCCATTTTTTGACTTGATTATTTGTTTTTTGGCTGTTGAGTTTGAGAAGTTCTTTATAGATTTTGGATACCAGCCCTTTATCTGTAGTGTCATTTGCAAATATCTTCTCCCATTCTGTGAGTTGCCTCTTTGTTTTGTTGACTGTTTCCTCTGCTGTGCAGAAGCTTTTTATCTTGATGAAGTCCCAAAAGTTCATTTTTGCTTTTGTTTCACTAGCTTTTGGAGATCTATCTTGAAAGAAGTTGCTGTGGGCGATGTCAAAGAGGTTACGGCCTATGTTCTCCTCTAGGATTTTGATGGAGTCCTGTCTCACATTGAGGTCCTTCATCCACTTTGAGTTTATTTTTGTGTATGGTGTTAGAGAATGGTCGAGTTTCATTCTTCTGCATGTGGCTGTACAATTCTCCCAGTACCATTTATTGAAGAGACTGTCTTTTCCATTGCATGTTTTTTCCTGCTTTGTCAAAGATTATTTGACCATAGAGTTGAGGGTCCATATCTGGGTTCTCTATTCTGTTCCATTGATCTATTTGTCTGTTTCTGTGCCAGTACCATGCTGTCTTGGTGATCACAGCTTTGTAATATAGCTTTGAAATCGGGCAATGTGATGCCCTCAGCTTTGTTTTTCTTTTTCAACATTTCCTTGGAGATTCAGGCTCTTTTCTGATTCCATACAAATTTTAGGATTGTTTGTTCCAGCACTTTGAAAAATGCCATTGGAATTTTGATTGGGATGGCATTGAAGGTATAGATTGCTCTGGGTAGCATAGACATTTTCACAATGTTTATTCTTCCGATCCACGAGCATGGAATATTTTTCCATCTTTTTTTGTCTTCTTCAATTTCTTTCATGAGTGTTCTGTAGTTCCTAGAGTATAGAACCTTTACCTCTTTGGTTAGGTTTATTCCAAAGTATCCTATGGTTTTTGGTGCTATTGGAAATGGAATTGTTTCTCTAATTTCTCTTTCTACAGTTGCGTTGTTAGTGTATAAGAACACAACTGATTTCTGTGCATTGATTTTGTATCCTGCCACATTACTGAATTGCTGTGTGAGTTCTAGTAATTTGGGGGTGGAATCTTTTGGGTTTTCCACATAAAGTATCATGTCCTCTGCGAAAAGAGAGAGTCTGACTTCTTCTTTGCCAATTTGAATACATTTTATTTCTTTTTGTTGTCTGATTGCTGTTGCTAGGACTTCTAGTACTATGTTGAACAATAGCGGTGAGAGTGGGTATCCTTGACGTGTTCCTGATCTTAAGGGAAAGGATTTCAGCTTTCCCCATTGAGGATGATATTCGCTGTGGGTTTTTCATGGATGGATTTTATGAACTTGAGGAATGTTCCCTCTATCCCTATACTCTGAAGAGTTTTAATCAGGAAAGGATGTTGTATTTTGTCAAATGGCTTTTCTTCATCAATTGAGAGGACCATATGGTTCTTCTCCCTCCTATTACTAATGTGTTCTATCACACTGATTGATTTGCAAATGTTGAACCACCCTTGCAATCTGGGGATAAATCCCATTTGGTTGTGGTGGATGATCCTTCTAATGTATTGTTGGATCCTATTAGCTAGGATTTTGTTGAGGATTTTGGAATCCATATTCATCAGGGATATCAGTCTAAAATTCTCCTTTTTGATGGGGTCTTTGCCTGGTTAGGGATCAAGGTAATGTTGGTCTCATAGAATGAGTTTGGAGGTTTTCCTTCTGTTTCCATTTTTTCAAACAGCTTCAGTAAAATAAGTATTATTTCTTTGAATGTTTGGAAGAATTCCCCAGGGAATCCATCAGGCCCTGGACTCTTGTTTTTTGGGAGGTTTTTGATCACTCCTTCAATCTCGTTACTGGTTCTTGGCCTGCTCAGGTTGTCAATTTCTTCCTGTTTCAGTCTTGGGAGTTTATAGGTTTCCAGGAAGGCCTCCATTTCATCCAGATTGCTCAGTTTATTGGCATATAGTTGTTGATAATAATTCCTAATAACTGTCTAATAACTATTTCCTTAGTGTTAGTCGTGATCTCTCCCCTTTCATTCATAATTTTATTAATTTGGGTCCTTTCTCTTTTCTTTTGGATAAGTATGGCCAGTGGTTTATCAATCTTATTAATTCTTTCAAGGAACTGACTTCCAGTTTCATTGATCTGATATACTGTGTTTCTGTTTCTAATTCATTGATATCTGCTCTAATTTCATTATTTCTCTTCTAATGCATGGCTTAGGCATCATTTGTTGCTTTTTCTCTACTTTTTTAAGGTGTAGAGTTAGTTGGTGAATTCGGAATTTTTCTATTTTTTTGAGTGAGGCTTGGATGGCTACGTATTTCCCCCTTAGGACCGCCTTTGCAGTATCCCATAGGTTTTGGACCGATATGTTTTCATTTTCATTGATTTCCATGAATTGTTTAAGTTCTCTGATTTCCTGGTTGAACCACACATTCTTGAGCAGAGTGTTGTTTAACTTCCAAGTGTTTGAATTTCTGCCAAATTTTTCCTTGTGATTGAGTTCCAGTTTTTAAAGCATTGTGGTCTAAAACAATAAAATAAAAAATATAAAGCCTTGTGGTCTGAGAATATGCAGGAGATAATCTCAATCTTTTGGTTTCTGTTGAGACCTGATTTGGGACCCAGTATGTGGTCTATTCTGGAGAAAGTTCCAGGTGTGCTCAAGAAGAATGTGTATCCTATTGTTTTAGAGTGGAATGTTCTGTAGATATCTTTGAGGTCCATCTGGTCCAGTGTATCATTCAAAGCTCTTGTTTCTTTGTTGATTTTCTCCTGAGATGATCTGTCCATTGCTGAGAGTGGAGTATTGAGGTCTCCTACAATTAACATATTGTTATCAATAGGACTCTTTATTTTGGTTAACATTTGGCTTATGTAGATGGCTGCTCCCATGCTGGGGGAATAGCTATTTACAATTGTTAGATCTTCTTATTCAATAGACCCTTTAAGAACGATATAGTGTCCTTCTGTGTCTCTAATTACAGACTTTAGTTTAAAATCTAATTTGTCTGATTTAAGAATTGCTACCCCAGCTTTCTTTTGAGGTCTGCTGGCATGGAAGATGGACCACCATACCTTCACTTTCAGTCTGGATGTATCTTTAGGTTCAGAATGAGTCTCTTGTAGGCAGCATATGGATGGGTCCTGTCTTTTTATCCAATCTGCAACCCTATGCCGTTTCATGGGAGCATTTAGGCCATTCACTTTGAAAGTGTTTATTGAAAGATATGAATTAATTGTCATCATGTTGCCTGTGAAGACCTTGTTTTTATAGATTGCCCCTGTAAATTTCTGTTGTATATCACTCTTGGGGTCTTTCTCCTTTTATAGAACCCCCCCTTAATATTTCTTGCAGGGCCGGCTTAGTGGTCACATATTCTTTCAATTTCTGCTGGTCTTGGAAGCTCTGCATCTCTCCATCCATTCTAAATGACAGCCTTGCTGGATAAAGTATTCTTGGCTGCATGTTCTTCTCATTTAGTACCTGATTATGTCTTGCCAGGCCTTTCTGGCTTGCTAGGTCTCTGTGGATAGGCTTGACATCATTCTGATATTCCTCCCTCTGTACATAAGGAATCTCCTCCCCCTAACTGCCCTTAAGATGGTTTCCTTGGTTCTAAGATTTGTAAGTTTTGCTATTCTATGCCAGCGTGTTGAATTGTTTTCCTTGATCTTGGGAGGGGTCCTCTCTGCCTCTAGGACGCGAATGTTTGTTTCATTCCCCCGATTAGTGAAGTTCTCAGCTACGATTTGCTCAAATACATCTTCTAGTCCTCTCTATCTCTCTCTCCACTCCCTCCGGGATTCCAATTGTTCTTATATTGGAACACTTCATGGTGTCACGTATTTCTCTGATTCTATTTTCATGGATTCTGAGTTGTTTTTCCCTGGCCTCCTCTTTTCCCTTTTTATCTATTATATTGTCTTCCAGGTTGCTTATTCGTTCTTCTGCCTCAATTACCCTAGCTGTTAGATTATCTAGATTGGGTTGGATCTCACTGATAGCATTTTTAAGTTCTGCCAATTCAGCTTTCATTTCTGCCCTTAGAGACTCTCTGTTGCCATTAATCGATTTCTCCATTCTAGCTATTGTCTTCACAATTGCTAGCCTGAATTCCATCTCCAATATCTTGGTTATATCTGCATCCATTTGTAAATCTGCAGCATAAGTCATAATCTCTGAGTCTTTTCTATTTTGGGGGTTCCTCCTCCTAGTCATTCTGTTGATCGGTGGTTGAGGGAATGTATATAGATCAAATTATTGACCAGAACCCAAGCAAGATGCACCTGTTTTCTAGGGACCTTAGAGTTGCTGGCATCTTTTTTTCCCAGGCTATCTTCTGGGGGAGGGGCCTGCCGCACTGTTACTCAGGCAACCCTGTTTGGGCAGAGTTGCCCTGCCCCCCTGTGGTGGAGGATGGCCTCCGTGGGAATCAGTTTTGGGGTCTTTTGTTCTCTGGTGGCTTTCCCTGGTGGCTTTTTGTGTCTCTTCTGTGAGTCAGAGCAGAAGAGAGCGTTTCCCACCCTCTGCCTCAGAGCAGAGAGATCACAGTCTGTTCTTCAGTGAGCTCTCCAGACCACACTGTCTCCATTTCTCTCCATGCTCTTATAAACTGCAGGGTCCTGGGTTGTGCACCCTGCCCCCACAGAACTTCCAGTCCTGCCTTCAGGTCGGGGCTCTGTGCTTCTAAAACCACCAGCCACTCCCAGTTTGCACCTACGACCCCACCGCTCCAGGTTTCTGCCCCGGCAGCTTCCTTAAAGTCCTTTCCCCACTGCTACTGGTCTGTTAGTCTGTGCCCCGACCTAGTGAATGAGGCTGTGACTCACCGGTGGTGTAGGATTCCCATGGCCAGACACCCTCCCCCTGCCGTTTATCTTCCGATATCTGCCCACAGAATCATGGCTCCCCGTTTCGTACCTCAAAACCAACTGCCTGCAATATTCTGTTTATAGAGATCCAGATCTCTTACATCTCAGGCTGATTTCATGGGTGCTCAGAGTGGTCTGGTAGATATCCAGCTCAATTTGGGGGACCAGTTGAAATAGGGTCCCCTACTCCTCTGCCATCTTTCCTCTCCCCCAACATTTTAAAGTGTTTAAAATGTATTACATTTAATTAATGGAAAACATTCATTACCAAAATTTTTATGATGAATGAGAAGTAAAAGTACAGATAGGTGAATTATGCAGATTGCAAGTTAAGTTAGGGGAAGAAATTTATATTAAACAAAATTTTAAAAAAACTAGAAAGAATGGTGGCTTTTTCCAATCTTCCTTTCCCAACATAACCTAGTTTAGAAGAAGCAATGACATTGAAGCAAATGGATCCCAAATAATAGTTCAAAAGTCATGGTGATATTAAAATTATACTATCTGCGTGTTCTCCAAACAAACCTAGTTAGGAAATAAATAACTTCTACCTAGTTTAACCTTTCCAAACAGTCTCATTTCTAGAACTAAGCAGTCTTCATTTCATTATCATATGACTAAATAGCTTTTGCCTTGTGGTACTATTTAGATCAGAGGACTAATGACCACTGAGAAGAGCATTCCCTGAGGAATGTGAAGTTTAATATTTATAATCATGAGGCTGTTGTTTCTATATTTTTTAGGAAAGTATACATGTTAAGCATTGTTTTTTTCAACCAAAAATTGCATGCATCCTATTTAAAAGCAGATCTTTAAACTTATCTAGGTCTTTCTTAGCTAGGAAAACAACAAGCGGCAACAAACCATAATTTTACTTAGCTTAATCACCCATTCTAGAAATGTCTCTTCTCTTTACCAAACTTCTCTAATGTTTAGTCTCTATCTCTTGTCCTCCATTTTCTCACCACCCATATTCTTTATTCTCTGAATTTGGTTTAGGATCCCATAACTGCTGAAAGCCTTTGTCTAGACAGTCACCAAATCCAACAAACTTTTCTCTGTTCTCAATATCTAATCAGCATTTAACAGTTTGAAGTGTTTGATATTCTGGTCTTCCTTGACTTTACTGATGCTGCTTTATTTTTATGAGTAGATTTAACCACTTTATATTTTGGTATATAATTGTGTCCTATTTAAAATGTGTTAGAATATAAATATTTTATGGAGCTATCAGGCCTTTCAGAAAAGTGTTTTGCAATAAAATTAGGCTTTGGTAACATGAAGGTTAGCCTTCTATGCTCTGAATGCTCATACACCTTTTAGTCTGTTTGTAGCTGTACTCAAGTTTTTGTCCTTCCTTGTATCCAGATCAAGGAGTGTCCTTCATCCACTAGGCTGGGTATTTAAGGCCTCTGCCTGGCCTGCCTTTTTACTATTGTATCCTCAGAGCATAGCAGAACACTTAACACATAGCTTGTTTTCAATTAATATATACTGAATGAACTAATCTATTATATAAAAAGTATATTACATTAAGTTGGACGTTACCTGTTTCATCAAATCTGAAGGTCAATACCCTAGATGATAGGAACTTTGTAATAACCTGAAAGTTTTATAATATAGTGAAGAGTTACAAAATATCAAAGATAAGCTGTTCCAAAAAAGGCTGTTTTATTATTGTGAAGAATATTGTTATATTTTATTTAAAATAACACTTACTGGGGTGCCCGGGTGGCTCAGTCATTAAGCGTCTGCCTTTGGCTCAGGTCATGATCCCAGGGTCCTGGGATCAAGTCTCGCATTGGGCTCCCTGCTCAGCGGGAAGGATGCTTTTCCTTCTCCCACTCCCCATGCTTGTGTTCCCTCTCTCACTGTGTCTCTCTCTATCAAATAAATAAAGTCTTTAAAAATAAATATAAATAAATAAATAAAATAACACCTACTTTAGTTAGCAGTAAGAATGTATTTTAGAAGGAAATTTTGGCTTATTGTCAAGAATGTAGTCATTTTGGGGCACCTGGTGGCACAGTCATTAGGTGTCTGCCTTCAGCTCAGGTCATGGTTCCAGGATCCTGGGATCAAGCCCTGCATTGGGTTCCCTGTTCCCCGGGAAGCCTGTTTCTCCCTCTCCCACTTCCCATGCTTGTGTTCCTGATCTCGTTATCTCTCTCTTTGTTAAATAAATAAATAAAATCTTAAAAAAAGAATGTAGTCATTTTTTCCTGATCTCAAAATCAAGATACTTGGGTTTCACACTGAAATGGAGACATAGCCATTTACTTTAATTACCATCTTCTCTAGCCAAGATGAAAATATTACCTGATGCATTTGACTAAAAAATCAAAACAAAAGACCCTCTAAGATTATTGGAGGCCAGAAGAACTAAAACCATCTTTTTGATTATCTGAATCAGATGGATAAAGAGCCTTTGGCTGAGACAGAATTAAGCTCCTATGCTGCAAGAAACTGGAAAGGTCTTTGATGTTAACATGGCTTGATGTTGTACAATTGACATAGTAGAGGCACACTCCCAGCTAATGATTTACAGAAAGTTTGAATGAAGGATTCTAAATCAAACCTGTAAATAAGAAAGGCTAGGGGCTAGATCAGGATAAATTTAATAATAGAAAAATGAGCAGGAAATGCATCAGATAGTAGGTATTTATATATTGCTTTCTAAAAATATTCTAATGATTAAGGTTCAATTTTGGTTCTTTTAACAGCGCATTCTATTTTATCACAAATGCAGAAAAACTTGCTTATCTCAGTCTTTAGTCTACTCTTCAACCTACCTTACTATGACCGAGGCACCTTTATAATCTGGTGATGGTATACTCTTGATTGAAAGTTCATTTATTTTGAGGAGTATGTAAACATCTTGGAAGTTTATTATACAAAATAAAATATGTAAACTTTTACCAGAAAATATTTTAGCTTTGTAGTCAGTTACTAAGTCCTCTTAATTCTTCCTTCAGGTTAACAATTGAATGTTTATTTTTTAAAAGATATTTATTTATTTATTTATTTATTTATTTATTTATTTATTTGACGGAGAGAGAAAGAGCACAAGCAAGGGGAATGACAGGCAAGGGAGAAGCAGGCTCCCCGTTCTGCAAGGAGCCCGACGTGGGGCTCAATCCCAGGACCTGGGATCATGACCTGAGATGAAGGCAGCCACTTAACTAACTGAGCAACCCAGGCACCTCAATAACTGAATGCTTATAACAGGCTACTTGTTGGTATTCCTGCATCCAGTCTTCCATATACCACATTCAGGAAATTTCTAGCAAATGATACCATTATATATCATTTTCTATGGCATTAAGTCCAAATAGCTTTGTCTGTCTTTCATGGTTTAAATCTGACTTATTCTAACTCTACAGCCTTCATCCTCACTAACATGTGTCCTCTGGTTCCTTTCCTACTGGTGTGCCGTGCTCACTCATTATTCAATTACTTTGCTTCTGCAATGATTGTATCTGGTTTGTAGATGCAGCCCCATTCTACTTGTCTAAATTTCATTGACATCCAGGTCAAGTTCTAGCCCCTTGCTTGAAGGCATCTTCAGTTACTCTGGAGACAAATCATCTTTCTTCTCATAACTTATGTAATACTTAAGAGTTAATAATGTATAGCTCAGATCTGAATTACATCTTATCTGGTTTTGTAAGCTATTGATTCACACATGTTATTCTTATCACTCTCATTAGATTTCAAACTTCTTAAGGGTAGGGAATGTATATGGTATTTCCTCTGAATTCTTCCTTCCATACCTTCAGTATTACATAGGATTATATAGTAGGTAACTTGTCAATGTGTTATACTGAATGCTTCCTTATGTAAAAAAATTATTTTGGCTATAGTTATTTTAAAAATTATTTCATCTTTGTGTATGGTGTAAGAAAATGGTCCAGTTTCATTCTTCTACATATGACTGTCCAATTTTCCCAACACCATTTGTTGAAGAGACTGTACTTTTCTTATTGGATATTCTTTCCTGCTTTGTTGAAGATTTGTTGGCCATAGACTTGAGGGTCCATTTCTGGGTTCTCTATTCTGTTCCATTGATCTATGTGTATGTTTTTGTGCCAGTACCATACTGTCATGATGATTACAGCTTTGTAATATAGTTTGAAGTCAGGCATTGTGATGCCCCCAGCTTTGGTTTTCTTTCTTTTATTTATTTTTTTTGTTTTATTTATTTATTTATTTATTTATTTATTTATTATGTTATATTAATCACCATACATGACATCATTAGTTTTTGATGTAGTGTTCCATGATTCATTGTTTGCATATAACACCCAGTGCTCCATGCAGATGATACCCTCTTTAATACCCATCACCAGGCTAACCCATCCCCCCACCCCCCTCCCCTCTAGAACCCTCAGTTTGTTTCTCAGAGTTCATAGTCTCTCATGGTTCATTTGCACCTCCAATTCCCCCCCTTCATTCTTCCCTTCCTGCTATCTTCTTTTTTTTTTAACATATAATGTATTATTTGTTTCAGAGGTACAGGTCTGTGATTCAACAGTCTTACACAATTCACAGCACTTTTTCAACATTCCTCTGGCTATTTGGGTTCTTTTCTGGTTCCATACAAATTTTAGGTTTATTTGTTCAAGCTCTATGAAAAATGTTGATGGTATTTTGATAGGGATTGCATTGAATGTGTAGGTTGCTCCTGGTAGCATAGACATTTTCACAATATTTATTCTTCCAATCCATGAGCATGGAAAGTTTTTCCATTCTTTGTGTCATCCTCAATTTCTTTTATAAGTGTCCTATAGTTTTAGAGTACAGATGTTTTACCTCTTTGGTTAGGTTTATTCCTAGGTATCTTATGGTTTTGGGTGCAATTGTAAATGGGATTGATTTCTTAATCTCTCTTTCTTCTGTCTTATTGTTAGTGTATAGAAATGCCACTGATTTCTGTGCATTGATTCTATATCCTGCCATGTTGCTGAATTCTACAATGTTCAACATATTTTTCTTACTATAAAAATTATTGTAGACTGTAAAAAAATTGTAGACTCAAAGAATTGTGTTTTGCATGACCATAATAACGGTTTCCTCCCTCCACTGACAAACTTCTGATAATATAAGTGCCTTTCTTATGAGAAATTCATTATGTGTTTATCTTGAAGAATTCCTAAAATCTAATTTAATTATTTGCAAAGGCTTTACAAGTTACCGAATCATTTTTAAAATAATATCAACGTTAATACTTTAGGAAGCTTTTTTATTAGACTCTAAAATGTTAATATTATGTTTCCAGTAAGCAGGGATTATTACCTCTAAAACTAGAGAAACCAAGGTATCTAATGTTTAAGTGACTTTTCCTAGCTTTTATGTTTCTACAAACCCCCAGTAAGGATTTGAATCAGATACTTAATCATTGCTTTCTAAATTATATACCAACATCTTCTTGGTTTTGATATTTGAAGCTTATCTTAGCATTTCACTTTCAATAAGAGATACATTTATATTTGTGGCTCCAGTGGTGGCATGATTTTGCACTAAAGCATTTGTATTTTTTGCCCAGAACAAAAGGTATATATTTTCAAGATGACCCCTTAAAGTTAAGGAAACAGTGTGATACCAGGAACTAAAACAAAATGGAACCCACTTATACAGCAGATTTTGTACATATCAGAGGGATAAAATGAAACTAACATTTTTTAAATTCCTAATATATCCCAAGAACTGTACCTGATATTTTAATGTTTAAAAATAAAATAATATTGCTAAATGGAAATTATTATCTCCTTTTTACAGACACAGAACCTGTGACTTAAAGAAGATAAATGACTCATCCAAGGCACTTAACTAGTAGATGACGGAGGTCAGATTTTAACTGGATCTATTTTATTTTAATGTATTCATAACAATGTTATTAAAGACATATAGTCAATCAATCACAGAGGAAATTTATCATCTACCACCATCTGGATCCCTGAATATTGGTTGGGAAAGATTACTTAGACTCTTTGAAAGACAGCCAACTTGATCTTATTTTATCTGATTGTAGGATGTTCAGCCTGAAATATGGAACAGTGACCATGAAAAGAAAATAAAAAAAACAAAACTTTCCACTGGAGAAACAACGTGATCCATAGCTTCTTTACTAAAATTTTAGTAACTGAAAATAGCCTAGTCATCTCTTGTTAAAAAAAAAAAAATTGTGGTTGTGCATTCTATTCATATGCAAGGTCAGTTAGCAAATTAGACTGTGGACCAAAAATTAATAAAGAAGCCTTACCCGAAATTATCTATTATATTTATGACTTATTAACTCTTTGCTTATATATTTTATGCTAAGAAAATATTATGATATAAAAATTCTGTTTTTCTTTTTGAGAAGTTTGCTTGCCTGGTTAATGATGGGGGCAGAGACAATATTCTTTGTAAAAATAGCATGATTCTTATTTTGCACATGAATACACATTTAGCATATTATGGCCATTTGATTTACTGTTGGGTTTGGCCAGCAAACCCTGAAGCAGGGAATGAAATGATTACTCCAGACACCGAGCAGGAGAAAGGAGAGGTCTTGGGGACCAGACGCTCTAGTGGTGAAACGTCCTGAACCAAGCTCTTCCTCCACTTTTATTGTGAATGTTATCAATACATCAAGGGAATAAGAAAAGCAAGAAGGAGTGAGAAGCTTTAATAATCAAGACTGACATAGGGAGTATTGTGTGATTAGAACAAGCTGTGTTTGTGACACACGTGCAGGCAGGGAGTATGTGGAGTACATGACCGCCAAAGATAAATGTTTCTCTTAAGGATTTACTCCCTGGATGAGTACATTGAGCCATAATGAGGATCTGGCTGTTTTCAGCCCAGAAACTTTAAAGGAGGTCCAGTTTTCTGGACACTCCTTCTTTGCTTTTCAACTAGTCTTATCCAAAGAGGCATGCGTTTATTAAATCTTATCTAGCCAGGCACTATGAATTCCCACAATTTACAGCAATTAAATAAGACAAAAATTTTTATCTGTAATATGGCATTTTTTTTTCCTCTGTTAAATGACACTCCTTCTGAAGACAGGGATCGTGTTTTCTTCATCTCCTGAAATACAAAGTTGAGCTTGGGTACTTTCACATTGGAAGTATGCAAAAGTTTCATTGTATTTAAACATGAAAATTAAAATTATAATCTTTACAAGAGATCAATTGCTTGTGTTTCGATCACATTTTCTGGTCTTTTGATTTATTTTTCATGTGAGAGTATTTCTCACCAGCATCCCCCGCCCCTGCAAGTTATAGTCTACAGAAAAGCAAAATCACCATGACTTTCACATATTTCTCTTTCCATTTCAAATGCAAGTGTAAAGAAATAATTACAGTTTATAGCATTAATTAAAATTGTACAATTCTTCTAAAAATAGAAAAAATATATTTGAAAATGTAAAACTTCACACATGAAGTAATATGCCAGATATATCCTTTATCTATAGCAATTGGAAATTACAAAGAAAAAAAAAATCCTGCTGTTATAATGACAAGAGTTGTTATTCCATACTTCTAACAACGTTCTAGTCTCTATAGAGTAGAGGCGGCGTACTGTTTAAATAACATCTTTTGATTAAACATACAATAAAATAGCTCCATATTAAATTTGATGTTTTGCCAATCTTTTTATTTTTATTTTTTCTTGCCGAAGAAGTGATGCTTTTATTTTTGGCATGCCATTCAGTGTGATTGACAGACTGTGACTCGAGAGACAGATACTAAAACATGGTAGGTTAGAGTTGAATAGAAAAGAATAGAAAAGGAACTCTGAAGTCATTGTGTCTTAACAGTGTTGATCTCTGGTACATGGGTGTTTCTAATGTACTTTTGCTTAGCCATTAGTAGGTTAATAATCAAAAAAGTATGGCTATGAGACAAGCTAAACAGAATTATAATTTCAATTTAACTTCAACAATTCATCATAGTTTTTAAAGAAGTCCTGAATTTAGAATTTTAGGTACACAGAAATCAAGTGTGTCAATTTCCCAGCAAGACATAAAATGGTATCAACCTTTATTTATGAATGAAGAAATTCAAAAGCCTTCCAGTTTTGAACTTGTCAAAAAACCAGTTCTTAGAAATTGGGAATGTCCAAGTATTTTTTCTATGTTATTCTCATCATAAAGCCTTCACTTTAGTTCTCCCTTTCTGAACTTATTATGCTCCTCGTTCTCCACTTTCTTCCATTCCCAGTTATTTGTCCAGCATAATCACTCTATTTTTCAGATACATCCAGAATTTCAGTGGAATACAAAATACTGAACATGTCCCTACATTTCCCTCACAAAGATGTGTGTATGTTATAGTCTATCAACAAACTTATAAATTAGAATATTCATATCATACATGCAGTATTTAACAGGAATTCAGAGTACAAACACTCTGAGGCTATGTACTAAACAATGGAGATATAGAAGATGACTATAACACTGTTCATTGAAGAAACTTAGTATAATGGAGAGACTAAAAGACAGCCAGATAACATCCAATATAACAGCTATTATAGTTGAAATATTACAAAATGCCATTAGAGAATAGAAGAGGGAGTGACTAAGCTTAGCTAGCAGATTGGAAAAGGTCTCAGAGAGAATTTTGTATTTGAAGAAAGTCTTCAGGGATAACAGGCATTTACTTAGCAAAGAAAAGTAAATTGGCATTCCTGGCAATTCCTGGCCTCAGAGATATGGAAGTACAACAAATTTTGGAGAAATGACAGGTAGCTTGACCTACAGCATATGGATTGAACAACAGGAGTTGAGGTTTGAGAGGTAGGTTCAAATCAGGTTATAAAGGTCTATGAAATCACTTCAAAGGAGTTTGTATTTATCTGTGGAGAGTGGAGAATAATTCTGTGGCACTATATAACATGTCATGTTCAACTTTGTGGTGAAGCAGAATAGGTAAGGTTTTCATAAAGTAAACTAACACCTTAGGAATAGTTCCATAATTCATATAGAAATTCTTCCTCCCATATCCAGGTCAAATGTGCATGCATCCAGAAGTTTTCAAAGAGGTAAACACTTTGATGAAAATCCTATACATTGAAGCAAACCAGATGAGAAGGTATTTGAGGGCAGATGTTTGATCTCCCAATATCAGTATGAACAGGACAAAGGTGAGTACCCCATTAGCTATTTCAAGGAGTCAACTCTCTGAAGGCTCCCTTGTTTATGTTTCTTGGTTGTTTTAAGAGTAAAAAAAAATCATTGATTCTCTAGATTGAGGGGTATATTAGATATCATCTGGTCCCGTCTTCTCCCAATACATGAATTCCTGTATATCTGTCTACCATAAGGAAATCAAGTCTCTGGTTAAACAGATTCAGCAATGTACAGTCAATCCTTTCTGTAGAAGGTCAATTTATTATTTGGCAATTTATGTCACTGAAAATATTTACCTTAAAATAATTCAACATTTTCCTGCCTTATCTGTGACCTACTGCTTCTAATTCTGCCACTGGAAGAATGAGAAAATAGTCTAATTCTTTTCTACATAACATTTTTTAAATACTTCAAGATAGCTACCATATCTTTCATTACTGTTACTGTATTTAATCCTATACACCCTACATCAAATTGTTAGAATTGATACGTCAGAATTGGATTATTTGCTGGGTTTTTCTAGGCCCAGAAGACAATATTTATTTGGTAAAGTTTTATTTCTCTACACCATACAGCAAGAAATATGAATGAGCATTTTTATCACTATTTTAAATATAACTTTCACTACATTTTCCCAGAAAAATCCACGAAACATGACATTTGATATTCTTGAGTTTCCTATCTTCCTAGAGTAGATAATTAGGGAACAATTGTGTAAGATGAGCCATCTTATGCACAAATCTGAAACCTAATATCAACAAGGTAAATGGAAAGCCTATTTTTCAGTTGTTATGTTTGATGTCCCATGCAGAGCAGGATATATGAATGATACATATATCTGCAGGGGTTTGATTATTCTTCTGTATAAATTAACTTCCATTTAAATTTTGTAAAAATAAGATATGAGGAATGTTTTGTTCATGCTTTCAAGACAATTACACTAATCTACTTAAGCAAGATGACATCATGTGGTATTTCTAAATATTTAAATTGGAAATCTACAGATGACAAAACTAGTAAATAGAATTAAAGTCTTGTAGAGGAAATGATCCAGATGGACCATTAAGCCATTAAGAAGCTATATAAGGATGAAAGTGAGGGGGGAAATGCAGTAGAACAACCCTTCTCAATAATGCAACACATTAAAATGCTAATAACTGTTCAGGCATCATTTAACTGGTCAAACTATCTTAAATTGCTTTTAATTTCATACATTTGTGCTAGGATACAGACGTAGACTCATGTCAAAAGGAGTCATAGAAATGGCAAGAGAAGATCTAGTTGAAACAAAATAAATGACATTAATTATAATTCCAAAGCTGAATAATGAAGTAATTGCATTATAAATGTTAAAAATTATTGGTCTGATCAGTGTTCCTTATTATTTCATCAACGTGGCTTCTATTAACATGAATATGGCCTACTTTTTGCATACCATCTAAGAAAGAGGATGGAGAAGACTGAGATAACATAAATATGAATCAAACAAATGGTGGATTATTTCTCCTGTATCACACTAAAAATGCTGGGCCAATATTTCTCTCAGACCCTTGGTTGGATCCCTTTGAGTTATTACAACAGGCAAACCACTATCAATCCCTGTATCTGTAATGAAACACTGACAAACAGAATTTAAAGAATTTAAAGTCAAGCCTTCCAACCATTGGTTTAGCTATTCTTCTGAACAAGTTGCTATCATTGACCTATGGCTTCATCAGTTGGATCTATTCTGACAATCAAACGTAGTAATGAAAGTCATAAGAATAGTACTCTTCACAGAATTCAGAGATCATTCATGTGTAATCCAATAACTTCCCTGAAGCATATATGAAATAAAAGTAAAGAAAGAGACAGAGAGGTACATAGAGGAAAAATATACAAAAAACAATCATTTAAGTGTACAAAGAGAATTACGCTCCCCCAATGTTTTGTATGTACAAGGTACTCAATAAGTATTTGTTAAATTATTCAATTATAATTAGGCAGATTTTAAATAATCAAAATTTAGCAACACTTTATGCTTTGCAATCCAATGATTTGGTCAAGACAATCAGGGACTGCCATTGTCAAAGCCACTGTCCAATATGGCTAGTAAGGAGATGCATGTGAAAGTAATTAGGGAAGACTATAAAGATGTAGGCAACTAATATATAAATGATTCAGTAATGTACATATAGACAGATGCAAATGTAAATAAAGCAACTATGGCAAAATGTTGACAATTCTTGAATGTAGATGGTAAGTTTGAGGGTGTTCATCGAGGTATTCTGTGTTTGAAAATTTTCATAGTTATAAGAAGTCGGGAAATATAAACAACCTATTTGATTAGGAAAATATATAGATAGAGATGTTGCTATATACAGACATACACAAATATATGCATACATATTATATGGCTACATTGTGCCAGACACTGATCTAGATACTAGGGATGTCCTCAAGGACAAGACATTTATAGTCCCTCTTCTCGAGTGTGCTCATTGAGAAGTAATGTTAAAGGCCAGAAGATAGTGAAAAATAAATAAAGACAGAAAATTAATTTATTAGTATAAGTTGAAATTCACATATTTCAAGAGTATAATTTAATGTTTTGGTAAATTTACAGTGTTATGTACCTATCAACACAATCTAAGTTGTTTGTTTGTTTGTTTTTTCTCTGTGATTTTATTTATTTATTTATTTTAGAATAACAAAAAATATTTTACTAAAACATAAGATTTACAGAAGTTTCCAGACAAGCCATACAAAATGGTCACAAGCTTTTTCTTGAAGGAAGGATTCTACACTTGACAGCAAGTCACAGTGTTATTAGTGAGGGCTGTGATGTTTGTTTAATGTTCCCATTTTGGTTCAAACAATCAAGCTTGTCCATCTACAGCATCTAAATAAAGTTAGACTTGGCTAGAGAGCATATTCTAAAGAACTGGTTAGCTGCTTTTAACCAATGCAATTAGATCACCATAAAAGGGGGTAAAGGAGCCCCAAAAATTAAAATAAAACTACCTCTCCCCCTCAAAAAAAGTAATAAAGAAAAACACCCACACCCCTGCAGCTAACCCTGACAACTACCTTCATTCACAGTGCTTTATACTCAAACCACGATGGGGAAATGAATAAAAGCAGAGAAGGGCCACTGCTTTTAAACGTTTGTGATTTTATTTTTATTAACATATAATGTATTACTTGTTTCAGGGGTACAGGTCAGTGATTCATCAGTCTTACACAATTCACAGCACTCAACATAGCACATACCCTCCCCAGTGTCCATCACCCAACCACCTCATCCCTCCCATACCCCTCCACACCAGCAACCCTCAGTTTGTTTCCTGAGATTAAGAGTCTCTTATGGTTTATCTCCCTCTCTGGTTTCATCTTGTTTCATTTTTCCCTCCCTTGCCCTATGATCCTCTGTCTTGTTTCTCAAACTCTTCATACCAGTGAGATCATATGATAATTGCCTTTCTCTGATTCAATTATTTTGCTTAGCATAATAACCTCTAGTTCCACCCACATCATCAAGAATTCAGTTTTTGGATGGCTGCATAATATTCCATTGTATATATGTAGCACATCTTATCCATTCATCTGTCTATGGACATCTAGGCTCTTTCCATAGTTTGGCTATTGTGGACATTGCTGCTACAAACGTTGGGGTGCATGTGCCCCTTCGGATAACTACATTTGTATCTTTGGGGTAAATACCCAGTAGTGCAATTGCTGGGTTGTAGAGTAGCTCTATCTTCAACTTTTTGAGGAACCTCCACACTGTTTTCCAGAGTGGCTGCACCAATTTGCCTTCCCACCAACAATGTAGGAGGGTTCCCCTTTCTTCACATCCTCACCAACATCTGTCATTTCCAGACGTGTTAATTTTAGCCATTCTGACTGGTGTGAGGTGGTATCTAATTGTGGTTTTGATTTGTATTTCCCTGATGCCAAGGGATGTTGAGCACTTCTTCGTGTGTCTGTTGACCATTTGGAGGTCTTTGCAGAAATGTCTGCTCATGTCTTCTACCCATTTCATGATTGGATTATTTGTTCTTTGGGTGTTGAGTTTAATAAGTTCTTTATAGATTTTGGATACTAGCCCTTTATCTGTTACGTCATTTGCAAATATCTTCTCCCATTCTGTCAGTTGTCTTTTGGTTTTGTTGACTGTTTCCTTTGCTGTGCAAAAGCTTTTTATCTTGATGAAGTCTCAAGTTCATTTTTGCCCTTGCTTCCCTTGCCTTTAGTGATGTGTCTAGGAAGAATTTGCTGTAGCTGAGGTCGAAGAAGTTGCTGCATGTGTTCTCCTCAAGGATTTTGATGGATTCCGTTCTGACATTGAGGTCTTTCATCCATTTTGAGTCTATTTTTGTGTGTGGTGTAAGGAAATCGTCCAGTTTCATTCTTCTACACATGGCTGTCCAATTTTCCCAACACCATTTGTTGAAGAGACTGTACTTCTTCCATTAGATATTCTTTCCTGCTCTGTCAAAGATTACTTGACCATTGAGTTGAGGGTCCATTTCTGGGCTCTCTATTCTGTTCCATTGATTTATGTGTCTGTTTTTGTGTCAGTACCATATTGACTTGATGATTACAGCTTTGTAATAGAGCTTAAAGTCCAGAATTGTGATGCCACCAGCTTTGCTTTTTTTCCCCAACATTCCTCTAGGATTCGGTGTGTTTTCTGGTTCCATACAAATTTTAGGATTATTTGTTCCATTTCTTTGAAAATAGTGGATGGTATTTTGATAGGACTGCATTAAATGTGTAGATTGCTCTAGGTAGCATTGACATCTTCACAATATTATTCTTCCAATCCATGAGCATGGAACGTTTTTCCATTTCTTTGTGTCTTCCTCAATTTCTTTCATGAGTATTCTATAGTATCCTGAGTATAGATCCTTTGCCTCTTTGGTTAGATTTATTCCTAGGTATCTTACGGTTTTGGGTGCAATTGTAAATGGGATCGACTCCTTCATTTTTCTTTCTTCTGTCTTGTTGTTAGTGTATAGGAATGCCACTGATTTCTGTGCATTGATTTTATATCCTGCCACTTTACTGAATTCCTGTATGAGTTCTAGAAGTTTTGGGGTGTAGTCTTTTGGGTTTCCCACATAAAGTATCATATCATCTGCAAAGAGTGAGAGTTTGACTTCCTCTTTGCCAATTCGGATGCTTTTATTTCTTTTTGTTGGCTGAATGCTGAGGCTAAGACTTCTAGTACTATGTTGAATAGCAGTGGTGATATTGGACATTCATGCCGTGTTCCTGAACTTAGGGGAAAAGTTCTCAGTTTTTCCCCATTGAGAATGATATTTGCTGTGGGTTTTTCAGAGATGGCTTTCATGATATTGAGGTATGTACCCTCTATCCCTATACTCTGAAGAGTTTTAATCAAGAAAGAATGCTGTACTTTGTCAAATGCTTTTTCTGCATCTATTGAGAGGATCATATGGTTCTTGTTCTTTCTTTTATTAATGTATTGTATCACATTGATTGATTTGCAAATGCTGAACCAACCTTGCAGCACAGGAATAAATCCCACTTGGCTGTGGTGAATAATCCTTTTAATGTATTGTTGGATCCTATTGGCTAGTATTTTGGTGAGAAATTTTACATCCACGTTCATCAGGGATATGTTGCTGTAGTTCTCCGTTTTGATGGGGTCTTTGTCTGGTTTTGGAATCAAGGTAATGCTGGCTTCATAAAACGAATTTGGAAGTTTTCCTTCCATTTCTATTTTTTGGAACAGTTTCAGAAGAGTAGGTATTAATTCTGCAAATGTTTGGTAGAATTCTCCTGGGAAGCTATTTGGCCCTGGGATCTTGTGTATTGGCAGATTTTTTATTACTGCTTCAGTTTCCTTACTGGTTATGGGTCTGTTCAGGTTTTCTATCTCTTCCTGGTTTAGTTTTGGTAGTTTATTCATCTCTAGGAATGCATCCATTTCTTCCAGGTTGTCTAATTTGTTGGCATATAGTTGCTCATAAAATGTTCTTTAATTGTATTCTTTTGGTGTTTGTTGTGATCTCTCCTCGTTCATTCATCAATTTATTTATTTGCGTCCTTTCTCTTTTCTTTTTGATAAGTCTGGCCAGGGGTTTATCAATCTTATTCATTCTTTCAAAGAACCAGCTCCTAGTTTTGTTGATCTGTTCTACTGTTCTTTTGGTTTCTGTTTCATTGATTTCTGCTCTGATCTTTATTATTTCTCTTCTCCTGCTGGGTTTAGGCTTTATTTGCTGTTCTTTCTCCAGCTCCTTTAGATTTAGGGTTAGGTTGTGTATTTGATACCTTTCTTGTTTCTTGAGAAAGGCTTGTATTGCTATATACTTTCCTCTCAGGACTGCCTTTGCTGCATCTCAAAGACTGAACAGTTTTGTTTTCATTTTCATTTGTTTCCATTAATTATTTTTCTTCTTTAATTTCCTGGTTGACCCATTCATTCGTTGGTAGGATGCTCTTTAGCCTCCATGTATTTGAGTCCTTTCCGACTTTCCTCTTGTGACTGAGTTCTAGTTTCAAAGCATTGTGGCCAGAAAATATGCAGGGAATGATCCCAATCTTTTGGTCCTAGTTGAGACCTGATTTGTGACCCAGGATGTGATCTATTCTGGAGAATGTTCCATGTGCACTAGAGAAGAATGTGTACTCTGTTTCTTTGGGTGGAATGTTCTGAATATGTCTGTGAAGTCCCTCTGGTCCAGTGTGTCATTTAAAGTCTTTATTTCCTTGTTGATCTTATGCTTAGATGATCTGTCCATTTCAGTGAGCAAGGTGTCAAAGTCCCCAACTATTATTGTATTATTGTTGATGTGTTGTTTTGCTTTTTTTTTATTAATTGGCTTATATAATTGGGTGCTCCCATGTTAGGGGCATAGATATTTAAAATTCTTAGATCTTCTTGTTGGGTAGACCCTTTAAGTATGATACAGTGTTCTTCTTCATCTCTTATTATAGACTTTGTTTTAAAATCTAATTTGTATGATAGAAGGATTGCCACCCCAGCTTTCCTTTGGTCCATTAGCATATAAATGGTTTTCCACCCCCTCATCTTCAAGGTGTTTTGGGTTCTAAAATGAGTCTCTTTCTGGCAGCATATCGTTGGGTCTTGTTTTGTTTTGTTTTGTTTTGAATTCAATCTGATACCCTGTGTGTTTTGTTTGGGACATTTAGCCCATTTACATTCAGGGTAACTGTTGAAAGATATGAATTTAGTGCCATTGTATTGCTTGTAAGGTGACTGTTACTGTATATTGTCTCTGTTCCTTTCTGGTCTATGTCACTTTTAGGCTCTCTCTTTGCTTAGAGGACCCTTTTTAATATTTCTTGTAGGGCTGGTTTCATGTTCGCAAATTCTTTAATTCTTGTTTGTCCTGGAAGTTTTTTATCTCTCCCTCTATTTTCAATGATAGCCTAGCTGGATATAGTATTCTTGGCTGCAAATTTTTTCATTTATTTTCTGAATATATCATGCCAGTCCTTTCTGGCCTGCCATGTCTCTGTGGATAGATCTGCTTCCAATCTAATGTTTCTCCCATTATAGGTTACAGTGCATTTGTCCCAAGCTGCTTTCCAGATTTTCTCTTTGTCTGTGAGACTTGTGAGTTTTACTATTAGATGTCACTGTGTTGACCTATTTTTATTTATTTTGAGGGGGGTTCTCTGTGCCTCCTGGATTTTGATGCCTGTTTCCTTCCCCAAATTAGGCAAGTTCTCTGCTATAATTTGCTCCAATATACCTTCTGCCCCTCTCTCTCTTTCTTTTTCTTCTGGGATCCCAATTATTCTAATATTGTTTCATCTTATGGTATTAGTTATCTCTCGAATTCTCCCCTCATAATCCAGTAGCTGTTTATCTCTTTTTCTCAGGTTCTTTATTCTCCATCATTTGATCTTCTATATCACTAATTCTCTCTTCTGCCTCATTTATCCTAGCAGTTAGAGTCTCCATTTTTGATTGCACCTCATTAATAGCCTTTTTGATTTTGATTGGTTAGATTTTAGTTCTTTTATTCTCCAGAAATTGATTCTCTAGTATCTTCTATGCTTTTTTCAAGCCCAGCTAGTATCTTTATAATCGTCATTCTGAACTCTAGTTCCGACATCTTACTAATGTCCAAACTGATTAGGTCCCTTGCAGTCGGTACTGTCTCTTGTTCTTTTTTTTTTTTTTGAGGTTTTTCCGTTTTTTCATTTTGTCCAGAGAAGAGTAGATGAAAGAGAGAACAAAATGCTAAAAAAGTAACAAAAACACCAGAAAAATATACACTAAATAAATCAGAAGAGACCCAAAACTGGGGAGAATAGGAAGGGAAAAAAGAGAATATGATCAGGATGGTGAATAGAACAGAGCCACACACTAGATTTTGGGTGTATTTTGGTCGGTTAGAAGAAACTGCCTCCCCAAATTTTAAAGAATTAAAAACATATCTATACAAATAAGGGTAAATATACTGAAGGGATGGATTATAATTGTAAAGGTGAAAATTAATAAACATTTTTAAAAAGGCATTGATAAGAAGTTGGTTGAAAAAAGAAAGAACAAAATTTTTAAAATGAGAGAATGTGTTCAGGTGGGAAACTAGAACAAAGCCATATATCAGATTTAGGGTATATTTTGGTCTGTTAGAAGAAACTGTATTCCAAAATTTTAAAGAAATATATACATATATATATATATATATACAAAAAATAAGGTTAAATACAATGAAAGGATAGAATATGACTGTAAAATGAAAATTAAAAAAGATTTTAAAAAAGGAATTGGTAAGATAAGATGTTGGTTAAAAAAGGAAAGAAGAAAAATTCAAAAAATAGAAAAAGAAAAAAATTAAATTAAATTAGATTAAAACAATTAACTTTGAATAACTAAAGAATCATGGGGAAAAAGCCATGAATTCTATGTGCTGTATTCCCCTTGCACTGGAGTTTTGCAGTTCTCATTGATCGGTAAACTTGGTCTTGGCTGGATGTTCTTGCTGATCTTCTGGGGGAGGGGTCTGTTACAGTGATTCTCAGATGTCTTTGCCTGAGGCAGAATTGCACCGCCTTTGCCAGGGGCCAGGCTAAGTAATCTGCTTGGATTTTTTCTGGGTAGCTTTTGTTCCCTGAGACCTTTCTGTACAGCTTTAGAGGACAATAATGAAAATGGCAGCTTCCCAATCTCTGGCCCTGAGAAGCTGAGAGCTTGGGGCCTCACTCCTCAGTGGGACCTCAGAGAAAAGCAATCAATCACTCTTGTCTCCCCGGTCTCCTGCCACACTCTGTGCTCACCCTGCCTGTGACTGTTTCTAACTCTGGCACACGACCCTGTTTGGAGTCTTCAAACCCAACAGATTCCTGCGGTGCTCTCCTGTGTCACTCCTCCCAGGGAAGGAAGGGGAGTCTCCCCGGATCTGCCACTTCTTGGGTCCCTGCTCAAAGAGTAATGGCCCAACTGTGCCACGGATCATGGTTTATGGCAACCCCGAGCTGAAAGCCCACTCCTTGGCTCCGTCTTTGCAGACAGCTTCCCTGCTCTGATACCTGAGAGCTCTGCCACACTCAGGCACCCAGGTCTTTCTGTGACCCAGAGGGTCCTGAGACCACACTGTTCCAGTGAGGGTTCCACCCCCTGCTTAGCCACTGGTGTGATGTCCCTCAGCGGAGCAGACTTCTGAAAGTTCTGGTTTTGTGCTCTGGTGCTCTATCACTTACCAGTAGCCAGCTGACAGAGGCTCTCTCCCCCCAGGGACTATCTTCCCAAATATTGCCTCAGATTCACTTCTCCACATGCCCTACCTTCCAGAAAGTGATCACGTTTCTGTTCATAGAATTGCTGCTATTCTTTTCTTCAATTTCCTGTTGAGTTTGTAGGTGTTCAGAATGGTTTGATAACTATCTAGCTGAATTCCTGGGACAAGATGAAATTTAGGTCTCCTACTCCTCCGCCATCTTGCTCCTCCTAACACAATCTAATTTTAGAGTATTTCCATCATGTATAATTCCTTATGCCTGGATACAGTTGATCCCCACTCCTACTCCCAGCCCCAGGCAAAACTAACCTATTTTTCTATCTGTATAAATTTTCCTTTTCTGGACATTTCAAACGAATGCAATCATAAAATGTGTGGACATTTGTGTTTGGCTTCTTAACATATTTTTGAGGTCCATCCATGTTGTAGTATGCATCAGTACTTCATTTCTTCTTATGGCTGAAAAATATTCCATTGTATAGTTATACAATATTTTGTTTATCCATTCACTAGTTAGTGGACGTTTGGGTTCTTTTCACTTTGGGACTCTTGTGAATAGTGCTGCTAGGAACATTCATGTACTTCTCTTTATATAGATACATTTTCTTTTTTCAAGGGGGGAGTAGACACCTAGGGTTGGAATTGCTCAGTTACATGATAATTCTGGGTTTAACCCTTTGAAGAAGTGCCAAACTGTTTTTGAAAGTGGCTAAAATTAACAACTTAGGAAACAACAGCTGTTGGGGAGAATGGGAAGAAAGGGGAACCCTCTTACACTGTGGGAATGGAAACTGGTGCAGCTACTCTGGAAAACAGTATGGAGTTTCCTCAAAAAATTAAGAATAGAATAACCCTATGACCCATCAGTTGCACTACTAGGTATTTTTCCAAAGGATAAATTTATCCAAAAGATACAAAAATAGTGATTTGAAGAGGCACATGCATCCCAATTTTATAGCAGCAATGTCCACAATAGCCATAATATGGAAAGAGCCCAGATGTCCATCAACAGATGAATGGATAAAATGGATAAGGAAGTGATATGTGTGTGTGTGTGTGTGTGTATAATAATCAGCCATCAAAAAGAACAAAATCTTGTCACTTGCAATGACATGGATGGAGCTAGAGGCTATTATGCTAAGCAAAATAGTTCAGTTAAAGAAAGACCAACACCATATGATTTCACTCATATGTGGAATTTAAGAAACAAAACAGATGAACACAGGGGAAGGGAAGGAAAAATAAAATAAGATAAAAACAGAGGGGGAAGCAAACAATAAGAGACTCAACTGTAGGAAACAATCTGAGGCATGCTGGAGGGGAGGTGAGTGGGGGGATGGGGTAACTGGGTAATGGACATTAAGGAGGGCACTTGATATAATGAGCACTGGGTGTTATATGCAACTGACGAATCACTAAATTCTACCCCTGAAACCAATAATATACTATATGTTAACTAAATTGAACTTAAATGAAAAATTTTTTTTAAAAAAGAAAGCAACTACATCATTTTACATTCCTACCAGCAGTGTATGAGTGTGCTATCTTCTCCACATCTCCACCAACACTTGTTATTACCCATCATTTTGATTATAGCAATTTTAGTGTGCGTGGTGTTATCTCATTTTGATGTTGCTTTACATTTTCTTGTAACTAATGTTGATGAGTGTCTTAACATGTGCTTATTGGCCATTCATATATTTTTTTGAAAAATATCCGTTCAGATTTTTTGCCATCTTTCAATTCAGTTATTTGATTTCTTATCATTCTTATCATATATTCTGAGCATGTCATTTTTCAGATATATGATATTTTCTTCCAGTTTGTGTATACTTAGATATTTTTGTTTTGTAAATGGTGTCATTAAAAGTGCTAAAGTTTTTATTTTAATGAAGTGAAATTTATAAATTTTCTTTTTTACAGACTGAAATTAACAAATGTTTAAGAGAAAATATTTTCAGCAAAAGCTACTACACATGACTATGCTATAACTAGTGATAATCAGGAAAAAAGTCATCAATTTCAGAATTTCTAGCTATATTGATGTTCCATATTCAATATTAAATTTGCCAAAAATGCAACAATTTCTACTATATACACTGTTACCCAAAGAACAAATGGTAATATAGAAAGAAACCATATTTTCTTCTCTTTTTAACAATGGCATTTTGATACATATTTCAAAATGTGTTTCAAAATATGAATTATAAATATACATTTCAATTAATGGTTACTCACTAGAAGGTAGTATAGAATAGAATTTAAGAGCAAGACCTTTGGAGTCATACCTACTGAGTTTGAATCCAGATGTTTCTACATTTTAGCTGTGTGACTTTGGGCAAGTTTTTATTATTTTGTCACATTTCTCTAATTTGTAAAATTTGGATAATATAATGTGAAATAATGTGAAACTTTGGGGCGCCTGGGTGGCTCAGTCATTAAGTGTCTGCCTTTGGCTCAGGTCATGATCCCAGGGTCCTGGGATTGAGCCCAGCATCAGGCTCCTAGCTCAGTGGGAAGCCTGCTTCTCCCTCTCCCACTCCCCCTGCTTGTATTCCCTCTCTTGCTGTCTCTCTGTCAAATAGATAAAATCTTTAAAAAACAAAACAAATGTGAAACTTTGAGAACAGATCGAGTGCTCAGTAAATAATGTTTGTCATTATTAATAGTATTTATGTTTCTTATTTCTTTTTTTTATCAAAAGAAATAAGAAAGATATCAACAAATATGTGTCTATTGATTAGACTTCTCAGGAGAATTTAATGGCCTCCTCTCAATTCTAAGATGGCCAATTTCCTGCTTCCTAAATCTGACCTCAAATCCAAACCCAAAACAACTCACTAAAAAGAAGTCATCTTCCCCCCAAAGCTCAAAAGTCACCAATTTCTACAATAAATTGCCACATCTATCTTACTATCACTTCACAACAGTAGATATTCCTCCATATGTCCTTTTACTGAAATGAGAATAAAAGAGAATGGAAGAGGGAAAAAAATGGTTCTCTTCCCAGGCTACACCCCATAATTCAATGCCAAAATAAAAACAAACCAAATGACAGCACAGATAATATTTCCTTCAGATCTGACATTAAATAAAAGGAAAAAAAAATAAAGCCAGAAACAAACCCCTTGAATTAATTAGCAGTTTTGGCATCAGATAATTAATTCTGAGGTAAGTGGCTGTAAGTTACACTTTGTAACATGCAATGTTGGACAGGTTTTCTTTACTACATTTGGGTAATAGATTCTTTACTACAGTGAAAGATAAACTAGGCAAACACTTCCCTAAATTCCTAATTCTTATAACCTCCATTTAATAATTGTCAGAGAGACATAGTTTGAATTTATTGAAACGACATCTTTTGTCTTGTTACTACTATTGTACATTATTGTGTTGAGTACAAATATTTATCATATATTCTCAAACCAGTTTTTAAACTTTGCCTTTCTTTAGGTATATATGTTTGAAGTCTTGATGAAATTTCATTCAGTTTGATAAGCAGTATTCCTCTCCAAACTCTAAAGTCAAGACAAAACAAAACAAAACAAAAATCCAGCTTGTATTTCACTTAAATATTATATGTACTGGATTTACTTATTGTTGTTTTGGTACTGAAACCCTCTTAGAACACATTCCTTGGGCTTAGAGAAAAATTAGTTTTAAAGTGCAATTTTGCACATGAAAATTGCTTGCAAGCCTATAGGAGTCCCAGTGGAAATCTTTGCACCTTGTCAGCAATTTCACTATCTGTAAGGAAGTGTATTTTGCTCTACCTCAATGTCCCCTTAGGTCATTAGTTTTTGCAAGGCTTAAAATTAGGGCTAAGAAAACAGTAGGATGATGAAGGCATACCCTTGCATTACAGTGCAGTATAGAAGACGGAGATTAAAAACATTTTAGACAAATGAACATTTTGTATAGCTTTTATGGTTTCATGAAGAATAGGAAAGAGAGGAGAAAGGACTTCATAATTTCAATATGCATATAAGTAGAAAAAATCCAAATTTGATTTTACTGTTTGTTTGAACATTGTCAACTTATTATCAATAAAATGGCTAAAATTATTCAAGAGGAAAAGGGTATTAATTCCAACAAATTGTTCTGAAAACAATGTATCCTTATGAAAGAAATAAAATAAAATTAAAAGAGTACCTCAAATCTTCTTTCAAATTATTTACAAATTACCTTGAAATGGATCATAAATCTTAGTGACAAAAATAAAAATACACTACCTCTATAAGTTAAAACAGGAAGGAATTTCTTAGTATTTGGTATAAGGATAAGTTTACGAAAGAAACAAAAATTATAAAGCAAAGAAAATTAATCAATAAATTGGGATTTACACAAAATTATGAATTTTGCATGTCAAAGGACATAGTTAATGAAATGAAAATGTAAGCCAGATCACGGAAAAAGCATTTGCAAACAGATATCTGATAAATGACTGATATGCAGAATATATAATTATACATTATAACAATGAGACAAAAAAACTTAATTTAACAAATAGACTCACTTTTTTCACTAAATTTGCTTATTTCTCTAAAGATTGTGTATAGAATTGTTAAATCAATATCTTATACACCTCAAATATAGCATTTTGTATTTCAATAAAAATTGTACTCATGTGAAATTGTATATTAAAAGTTTTTTTTTCCAAATTTATTGAGAAATAATCGACATATAAAAATGTCAATATTTAAAGTGTACAGTGTGATGATTTGCTATACATATCCATTATGGAATGATTACCAGAATCAAAATAATTAATATATCCATTATTTCATATAGTTAACAGTTAACGTGTGTGTGTGTGTGTGTGTGTGTGTGTGTGTGTGTGTGTGTGTGGTTAAAAACGCTTATAGTCTACTCCCAACAACTTTCAAATCTAGCTTGTACCCTTTGACCTACATCTCCCTAGTTTCCTCTCTTTAAGATCCTGACAACCACAGTTGTAAGTCTGTTTTTATGAAATTTCTTTTCTTTTTCTTTTTAGATTCCACATGTAAGAGATACCGGACAGTATTTGCCTTTCTCTGACTTATTTTACTTAATGTCCTCCAGTTTCATCCATGTTGTCACAAATGGCAAAGTTTCCTCCTTTTTTTTATTATGCTATGTTAATCACCATACATTACATCATTACTTTTTGATGTAGTGTTCCGTGATTCATTGTTTGTGTATAACACCCAGTGCTCCAAGCAGTACGTGCCCTCTTTAATACCCATCACCAGCTAACCCATCCCCCTACCCCCTCCCCTCTAGAACCCTCAGTTTGTTTCTCAGAGTCCATAGTCTCTCATGGTTTGTCTCCCCCTTCGATTCCCCCCCTTCATTTTTCCCTTCTTGCTATCTTCTTTTTTTGTTTAACAAAAAATGTATTATTTACTTCAGAAGTACAGGTCTGTGATTCAACAGTCTTACACAATTCACAGTGCTCACCATAAAACATACCCTCTCCAATGTCTATCACCCAGCCACGCCATCCCTCCCACCCCCCAACCACTCCAGCAACCCTCAGTTTGTTTCCTGAGATTAAGAATTCCTCATATCAGTGAGGTCATATGATACATGTCTTTCTCTGATTGACTTATTTCACTCAGCATAATACCCTCCAGTTCCATCCACGTCATTGCAAACGGCAATATTTCATTTCTTTTGATGGCTGCATAATATTCCATTGTATATATATACCACTTCTTCTTTATCCATTCATCTGTCGATGGACGTCTTTGTTCTTTCCATGGTTTGGCTATTGTGGACATTGCTGTTATAAACATTGGGGTGCATGTACCCCTTCGGATCCCTACATTTGTATTTTTGGGGTAAATACCCCAGTAGTGCAATTGCTAGGTCGTATGGTAGCTCTATTTTCAGCTTTTTGAGGAACCTCCATACTGTTTTCCAGAGTGGCTGCACCAGCTTGCATTCCCACCAACAGTGTAGGAGGGTTCCCCTTTCTACACATCCTCACCAACATCTGTCCTTTCCTGACTTGTTAATTTTAGCCATTCTAACTGGTGTGAGGTGGTATCTCACTGAGGTTTTGATTTGGATTTCCCTGATGCCGAGTGATGTTGAGCACATTTTCATGTGTCTGTTGGCCTTTTGGATGTCTTCTTTGCAGAAATGTCTGTTCATGTCTTCTGCCCATTCCTTGATTAGATTATTTGTTCTTTGGGTGTTGAGTTTGATAAGTCCTTTATAGATTTTGGATACTAGCCCTTTATCTGATATGTCATTTGCAAATATCTTCTCCCATTCTGTTGGTTGTCTTTTGGTTTTGTTGACTGTTTCCTTTGCTGTGCAAAAGCTTTTTATCTTGATGAAGTCCCAATAGTTCATTTTTGCCCTTGCTTCCCTTGCCTTTGGTGATGTTTCTAAGAAAAAGTTGCTGCGCTTAGGTTGAAGAGGTTGCTGCCTGTGTTCTCCTTTAGGATGTTGATGGACTCCTATTTCACATTTAGGTCTTTCAACCATTTTGAGTCTATTTTTGTGTTTGGTGTAAGGAAACGGTCTAGTTTCATTCTTCTGCATGTGGCTGTCCAATTTTCCCAAGACCATTTGTTGAAGAGACTGTCTTTATTCCACTGGACATTCTTTCCTGCTTTGTCGAAGATTAGTTGACCATAGAGCTGAGGGTCCATTTCTGGGCTCTCTATTCTGTTCCATTGATCTATGTGTCTGTTTTTGTGCCAGTACCATACTGTCTTGAGGATGACAGCTTTGTAATAGAGCTGGAAGTCTGGAATTGTGATGCCGCCAGCTTTGCTTTTCTTTTTCAACATTCCTCTGGCTATTCGGGGTCTCTTCTTGTTCCATACAAATTTTAGGATTATTTGCTCCTTTTCTTTAAGATTTCCTCCTTTTATGTCAGAAAAACATTCCATTATCTGTTCATATGTATACACACATATTTCATTCCATTATATATTATATATACACACACATATATACATTCTTTTATTTTATTTATTTGTTCATCTGTTGAAGGACACTTAGATTGTTTCCATGTCTTGGTTATTGTGAATAATGTTGCAATGATTAAATAAACATGGAGGTGCAGATATCTCCATGAGATTTTATTTCTTTCTAACATATGTCCAGAAGTTGGATTGTTGTATCATAAGGTAATTCTATTTTTAATATTTTCAGGAACAGTCATAGTGTTTTCCATACTGGCTGTACCAATTTATATTCCCACCAATAGTGTACTAGGATGCCCTTATTTTTTTTTTTAAAGATTTTATTTATTTATTCATGAAAGACAGAGAGAGAGAGAGAGGCAGAGGGAGAAGCAGGCTCCCAAGGAGCAAGGAGCCCGACACGGGACTTGATCCCAGGACCCTGGGATCATGACCTGAGCCGAAGGCAGACGCTTAACCATCTGAGCCACCCAGGTGCCCAGGATTCCCTTATTTCTATACCATTGCCAACATTTGTTATCTCTTGTCTTTTTGATGATAACCATATTAATAAGTGTGAGATGATATCTCCTTGTAGTCTTGATTTGTATTTTTTGATGATTTGTGATATTGATCACCTTTTCATGTACCTATTGGAATTGTATATCTTCTTTAGAAAAATGTCTATTTTGGAACTGTGCCCATTTTTAAATTGAATTATTTACCATTTTGCTATTGAGTTGTATGAATTATACACATATATATGATATATATCTTATATATCATATATAAGCTTATATATGATATTAACTCACGAGATATATGATTTGCAAATATTTTCTTCAATGGTGTAGGTTGCCTTCCAATTTATTATTTCTTTTTAGTATGTAGATGTTATTTAGTTTCAATAAAAAATTTCATACCTTATTTATTTATTTAGATGTCTACCAACAGATGAATGGATAAAGAAGATGTGGTGTATATATATGCAATGGAACATTACTCGTTGTCAGAAAGGATGACTATCTACCATTTGCGTTGACCTGGATGGAACTGGAGGGTGTCATGCTGAGTGAAATAAGTCAATCAGAGAAAGACAATTATCATATGGTTTCACTCATATGTGGGATATAGGAAACAACACAGAGGATCATAGAGGAAGAGAGGGAAAACTGAATGGGAAGTCATCAAAGAGGGAGAAAAACCATGAGAAACTCTGGAGTTATGAAATCACTTGGAATTTAGGATTTGGTAGCTGGTTCATATGTATATGCATATAAACATGCATGCAAAGTGTTTGACTTTATATACTTTCATCTAACAGGAAAAGAAAACACTTTCAAAAAAGGGTCAAATCTCATCTCTAAATAGCATAAATAAGTAAATAATAAACAAACAAATAAATAAATAAGCCAAAGTCCATATAATAAAATTCAGATACCATATTCTCTGGAAATTTTCTTGCAATCAAATGTACCATTTTGGTCTATACTCAGATCTAACATCTTTCTTTTCTCAGTTTACCACATTTAGAAGGGATATCTGGAAACTAAAAGCAGGCACATTGAAAAAATACAAAGAGTTTTCTGACAGAAAACTAAGAGACACAGCACTATTAAAGATGTCTATACTATTTTTTTTATCATGTTATGTTAATCACCATACATTACATCATTAGTCTTTGATGTAGTGTTCCATGATTTATTGTTTGCATATAACTAATTTAAGAAACCTAGCCATCAGGAACTATTTAGTTTAGGGGCAAATAGTTCTACCCACTTTAATAGCTTCTGAGGTCATGATTTATATTACAATCACAATCTTGATGGTTTACTATTAAGGTTAAATAATGACCAAAAATGTATTTTAAATGATAAAAAAATCATATAATTACATCTCCATAAAGAAATATTTAAAAGCATTTAGATAAGTACATTGAAGTTTTGGGTAAAATTTATTTATGGAAAGCATCTAATTCCCTAATACTGTCATAAGTAGTACATATGTCTATTTGACAACCCCCCTCCTACTCACACACTCCACCAACTGGTACAAAAAAGCTATCATGATTTGTTCAACTCAAAAAATTGTCCTCTTTGGTCTCTCTTTCTCTTCATGATGCTGTGTCCTCCTTAGCAAAGTGTTAATAAAGCCAAGTGCAACCTGTGCCACTGCATTAGAAAAGATTATTTAATTTGTAAAAACCTATTGATTTGTTCCCAGTCAATGGGACAGACTGAGCTGACACAGCAGAATACACTCAAACCCCATCCCACTTCACTTCACACTCAAAACACAATAATTTTGGGATATATAACTGAGTTCAACATCAAGAGAGGGAAATCCCAGAGTGCCAGAAATGAAAAAAAGAAATCAAGCCAGAAGAGGTAGCAGAATTTAAAGCTAAAATTAAGATCAGAATCAGATATACAGAGTAATGTTTGAGATCCTGAGGATCTGCCACTCTCCCATGAAAAAATATTTAGGCTATGGTCCCAATGTCTACAAAGAGCTGAAGCCAAGCTTCAGGTGGCAAAATAGTTATCTTCCAGGATGCCTGGGTGGTTCAGTCAGTTAAGAGTCTGCCTTTGGCTCAGGTCATGATCCTGGGGTCCTGCTAGCCCCGAGTCAGGCTTCCTGCTCAGTGGGGAGTCTGCTTCTCCCTCTCCTTCTGCTCCTACCCCCTGCTCGTGCTCTCTCAGTCTGTCTCAAATAAATAAATAAAATCTTTAAAAAAAAGAGGAACAATAGTTTAAAAAATTGTTATCTTCTCTTGAGGTATTGGAACTCGCTATGTGCCATGTTTGGTGGTAATGTCTGACATCACACTATCCATAAGTTGTGGGGTCCTCAAACCCAAAATTTTTAAATTGCTTTATAACCAGAAAAACTTCAAGGTAAATAGAACAGATACATGAAACCATTTTGTGGAAATATGTAAATGAGAGCACATGAAATGTTCACAAAAAACATCCCAAATATGAATGTATTGTATAACCTAGCATTTCCACTTCTAGGTATAATCTCTTGGAAAAGTTGCCTATGTCCCATGTTTAGCAAGAGACATAGATGAGAAATTTATTAAAATATTGTAAAAGTAAAAATCTAAAACAATGTAATGTAGTATATTCAAACAATGGTATATCAAGAAGTTGATAAGCATACTTATTATTAGTACATATTTTTTCTATGTATACTTCAAGTAAAATTTAATTATAATATTAAGTAAACTAGATTTTGCTAAATTGGTATTGATACAACTTGAAAACAATGTTGAATGAAAAAAATTGCAATATAGTGCAACAGATATGATTTATGTTAATGTCAACAAGTGACACAAAGCAGGGTAGTATATATTGTATTTGTGTGTGTATATAAATATATGTGTATATTTGTGTGTGTGTGTGCGTGTATATATACACTTACATATTCTATATATCTAGATATATACGTATACCTATATATCTAGAATGTATATATCTAGGTATAACATATTCTAGAATGTTATCCATCAAGTCATGACATTGGTAACCATGCAGAGGTAGTATAAATAGAATTGTGAGAGCCTCAACTTGATCTAAAATAATCAACTTGGTCTACTTTTATAATGGAAAGTGTCTGAGCCAAACTGACAAATATTAGCATTTATTAATTTTGCCAGGCAAATGAAATTTTGCTATTTTATCTTGTGTGTTTCTCTATTTTTTTAATCTTGCAAAAATTAAAATGATCAATTCAGATATTCTTTTCCCAACTTCAGAGTATGTAATAAGGTCACCAAGTTGAGCCTCACAACTTCAATTAATTAGCATCTTCACTAGTAGGTTGGACATATCAGATCAAGTCAAGCTGATATCAGGAAATTACTTAAAATAGAACCAAAAGCCTTCAAAATGAATGTGTTTTAAACAGAGTCAACATCCATCTTACAACATATCTCCATTTTTGTATCTCAACAAATTCCATAATAATGACCACAGCTTAACATATTTAAATAATAAAACAAAATATTACCTATTTAATAAAAAAATGAACTTAATTGAAACATTTTCAATGTTAGCATGAATCAAAAAAGGGAGTTTAGGATTTTTCGCAACTCATTAGAAATTTCAATTAACCAGAATACCCCATAGCATAAATATTATTATCTTGAATGTGGGTTTATAGTTGGAAATAAATCTGCAGGGGGTGTATATTTAAGCTCGTGCAAGCATTCCAAAAGCATTCATTTCCATATGAATAATTAATATGGTAATTATAAATGGGTCATTTAGTCATAGAAATCAGATCCACAGTTCCTCTACTTGGTAACAATTTGCCAGTCATGAGTTTAAAGTTTTTAATGTACTGGAAAGTAATAAAACTCTATTTCATTAAGAATTGTATTTATTTCAGAATTTGCACAAATCCAGCTGTTCTTTTAACTCACTTTATTTGTATGCATGTTTTCCTCAATTCAGAAGCTGGTATTGATTTAGACAATATTTTCTATTACTGACATTCCGGAGATATCTAAATAATGTATTATGAAATGGGTGGAGACATTTTATTATCAGCTTTGGTTCTCTAGGCCTGTGGTTTCTAGGCTATTAGATTTCATAGAGCAGTTATTTTATTATTTTATTATTTTACCTTATTTTATTTTATATTATTTTATTTTATTATTTTAATTTATTTCATTTTTTAGGTAAATTGTGATATGGTTGAATATTTTTAAGACTTTGAGACTTTATATTTTAGAGCAGTTTTAGGTTTACAATAAAACTGAGGGGTTGGAACAGAGATTTCCTATATACTCCTTGCTCCCACACATGCATAGCTTTCCCCAACTTCACTCACTACAACAGTACATTTTTTATCAAAGATGAATCTACATGATATGTCATAATCACTCAAAGTCCATAGTCTATTTTAGGGTTCACTCTTGTACATTCTGTGGTTTGGATAAATATATAATGGCATAAGTCTATTATTAAAATATCATACAGAATATTTTCACGGTCCCCCAAATCCACTGTGCTCTGCCTATTTATGTTCACCTCCCCACTCCTGAGAACCACTAATATTTTTATTGTCTCCATAGTTTTGTCTTTTTCAGAATGTAATATATTTGAAATCATACAATATATAGCCTTTTTAGATTGGCCTTTTTCACTTAGTAATATGCATTTAACTTTTCTCCCTATCTTTTCACGGCTTAACAGTTCATTTCATTGTAACACTGAAAATTAATACATTGTCCAGATGTACCAAAGTTTATTTAACCATCTACCTTCTGAAAGACATGTTGGTTGCTTCCATGATTTGGCAGTTTTGAATAAACTGCTATAAATATCTGTGTGCTGGTTTTTGTGTGAACATAAATTTTCAACTCCTTTAAGTAAATACCAAGGAGCATGATTGCTAGATTTATGGTAAAAGTATGTTTAGTTTTGTAAGAAATCAACAAACTGTTTTCCAAAGTGTCTATACCATCTTTCATCCCACTGACAGCAAATGTTTTTCTGTTGTACCACATCCTCCTCAGCATTTGGTGTTGTTAGTGTTCTAATAGGTGTGTAGTGATACCTATTTGTTGTTTTACTTTGCCTTGCCCTGATGACATATGATGTAGAGCATCTGTTCATATGTTTATTGTCATCTGTATATCTTCTTCAGTAAGGTGTCTGTGAAGGTCTTTGGTCCACTTTTTAATTGGATTGTTTGTTTCCTTATCATTGGCTTTTAAGTGTTATTTGTATATTTTGGATAACAGTCTTTTATTAGACCTGTCCTTTGCAAATGTTTACTCTCAGTCTCTGGCTTGTCTTTTCATTTTCTTGGCATTGTTTTTTTCAGGGCATAAGTTTTTAATTTTAATGAAGTCCAGCTTATCCATTATTTCAGATTGTGCCTTTGGTGCTGTATCTAAAAAGGCATCACCATACCCAAGGTCATCTAGGTTTTCTCCTATGCTATCTCCTAGGAGTTTTAGAGTTTTATATTTCATGTTTAGTCTGTGATCCATCTTGATTTTTTTTTGTGTGAAATGTGTAAGGTTTGTGTCTACATTCTTTTTTTGCCTTTTTTTTTTTTTGGCCTGTGAATGTTCCATTGTTTCAACACCAGTTTTTGAAAAAAAAAAAATCTTTGCTCCATTGTAGTCTCTTAAATTTTGTCAAAGATCAGTTGACTATATTTATCAGGCTCTATTTCTGGGTTCTCTATTTTGAATTTATTTTTAAGGAAAAAAATAAGCAGGACCTAAATTAGGTTTTCAATTTTTTTGACCATCTAGGAATATTAAAGAAACATACTGACTATCACATAATTTCACAAAAGAAATGCTATTTTAACATCCCAAGAATAGGAAAGACATGACCTCAGAAACAAAACAAAACACTTTCAAGTGAATAATTTTAATTTTATGTAAAAATCTTACATTATCCTTGTTTTTTTGATTTCACTTTCAGCCAGTGAAAACATTTTCATTTTCATGCAGTAGACTATATGTTTTATGAGTTTTTCTCCATTTCTAAGATGTTTCTAAGGTGTTTCTGTTTCTAAGGTGCAGAAATTAAGTCCTATGTTGGTTAACAACTCAAATGTGTAGGTTCTACTTTTCATTCTCTCATATGTTGCTGTATCTGACACATTTTTAGAAAGTACAAAGGCTAAAAGCAAATGAGTGGCCATGATAAAATTTCAATGGGAGTACTAGCAAGGAGATATGATATAGTTTATCCACAAATGATCTGATCATTGTAAAATGTATAGAGGTCAATATTTCTATTATCCTCATTATTCCTTTCTAGGAGTACAAAAGCTAGCTTAATTAACTGTATCCCAGATTTATTCAAACTGACAGTAAAGGCCTGAAAATTTTAAGTACCCACTTGAAAGGAAACCTCAGTAAGTTCATATAGGCACAAAAATTTGTTACTCATACACTATGAATGGCAAACTTACAAAATACACAACATTGTTCTTTATGTAGCTAACACATCTTACTGATTCAATACTGAATTTTATTTTATTTTTTTAAATTTTATTTTATTATGTTATGTTATTCACCATACATCATTAGTTTTTGATGTGGTATTCCATGATTCATTGTGTTCCATACTGAATTTTAATTCCATACTGAACAAGGTGATTCAATTAACCAAGTATTTTCAGAGTTTTCCCTGTGCTTAAGAAATCAGAAGGGGAGATGAACCATGAGAGACTATGGACTCTGAGAAACAAACTGAGGGTTCTAGAGGGGAGGGGGTGGCGGATGGGCTAGCCTGGTGATGGGTATTAAAGAGGGCACGTTCTGCATGGAGCACTGGGTGTTATACGCAAACAATGAATCATGGAACACTACATCAAAAACGAATGATGTCATGTATGGTGATTAACATAACATAATAAAAACAAATAAAACAAAACAAAAAAACAACAACAAAAATAAATCTTTGTTTAAACTTAACCATTGGCTCTTTTTTTTTTTTAATTCCTCTATAAAGAGAAAGAAAAAAACAACAGGATAAGAATTACACATCTATATCTCTGGGATTTTGTGAAATATTTTGGAAGCTCATGACTTCTAATTTATTTGTCCCTTGGAAAGAAAATTACCGAGTAGTTTTTGAAATCAAATCATAGCTTATGTGCATCCCAAAGGATCATAGATTTATTTGAAATTTGGTTTAGGCAGCTCTAAGCAGTAACCCAAGAAACTCATTAAGGATCCAGCTAAATTGTCTCGAAACTGTCTCTCCCTTCTACCATACTAAAATATTAGACTGCCTAGTCAGGATTTTGCCTTTTTTCAGGGCACAAGTATACATTAAAGAAAGTGACAGTTATCTTTCATACATCAAGGGCTAGGAAAAAAATCACAATAGTTCTGAGTTTTCCTGTATGGGGTAATATCTGAACCTGTGTAAGTCAACTGATTTCTGTTCTTACTAGGAAGGGTAATAAACTTTATACATTTTCTGGTATGTATAAGAAAGAAGTACGGTTGACCCTTAAATAATGTGGGATTAGGGGTGTCAACCCCCCACACAGTTGAAAATCCATGTATACATTTTTACTCCTCAAAAACTTAACTATTCATAACCTACTGTTGACGAGAAGCCTTACTGGTAACATAAACAGTTAACATATTCTGTGTGTTATATGTGTTATATTTTGTATTTTTACAATAAAGTAAGCTAAGGAAAAGAAAACGTTATTAATAAAGTCATAAGGAAGAAATGTATTTACAGTACTATAGCTATAAAAAAATCCACATGTAAGTGGACCCACACAGTTAAACCCCATGTTATTCAAAGGTTCACTGTACTCTATTTGATTTGCTTCAGATTTAGATTTTTTTTAAGCATGTAAAGGCTAATCTTAGTTTTAGTAATACCTGATGTCTACTTCTTTTCTACCTACTTAGTTTCCAAGCACTGCTTTCAACACTTTACATTTACTATCTTCAGTCCTCACAGTGATCATGATAATAACAAGGGGGGATTTATTGAATACCTATAAGTATATGAATATTATTTAGTATTCTTATCATTACTCTGAAGTGACTACTACTGTAATTCACACTGTAACTACTATAACAAGAAAACTGAATCTCAGAGAGGTCAAGCAACTTGCTTAGCATCACACAGCTTTTAAGTAAAGAAGTCAAGATTAAAGCTGAGATTTGTCTGAACCCAAAGCCTGAGCTCTTCCTACTACTTTAAAATCATGTGTTATATGGGGGGAAAGGTCCCTGTATTAGAAGCTCAATGTCATGTTTTATGTTCCAGCACCCCTCTTAAAACCTGTATAATCTTGGGCTTGTCATTTAACTTCTCTGAGCTTCATTTGTTTCTTTTTTAAAATGGAGTAGGATATTGAATCAAATAAGATCAAGCATGTGAAGCACAAAACCCTAAAATAATATACAATTATAAAGGAAAAGAATAATGCTGAATAAAGAGACTATGCCCAACATTATGTGCAACACCTACTGGGTGCTCAGTATATGTTGGGATGAATGAGGAAAAGGAGTGAGGGAGAAAGTAAAAAAAAGTAGATATTTTAAGTGACTTGGGCTTTGGTATGAGACAACTGTATCATTGTCTATTGTGCAAGAGCCTACAAGGCCTTATGATGATTAAGGAGAATATATACAAAGTATGTAGCATGGTATTTAGCATGAATTATTGTAACCAAACCAAGGTGAGTTCACTCCTTGATGAGACAGAAACTGCAACATGTTGAGTCATCACACAAGGAAAGCTTTTATTTACAGCAAATGAGATAACCTGGAATGGCTTCCAAAACTGTGAGTTCCTGAAAGAGGGTGAATGGATTCTTTTGCTTTAGGGTTTGGATGAATATTTAGACAGAGAAGCCTTGTCATCATATGTAGAGTTGGGCATAAGGTCATACATGTGCCTTAAAGAAACATGCCTACACATACATTGTATCTTATGTAAATGAGGCTTCTCCCTGGGCAGATATATTAGTATTATAATGAGGTAAAGTTTATTGTAGGTCATTGCAGAGGTCACTTCATGGTCCATCTGCAAAGGTGCAAGTCAGGTTTAGGTCAAACTGTCTGGGCGGTCTGGGCAGGCAGCAGATTTTGTCAGGATAGTTGCCATCACCTGGAGGGTGGTTTCAGGTTTCATTTACCTGAGTTAACAGGAAAGCTTGAAAGAAGAGCTTATGGAAAATTGTAAGACAAAAGTTAGTGAGTACACGCAGATGGGTAGTAAAGGCCAAGTTTTGGGGTCTAGCAGGTGACTTTATGAGCTTACTAAATAATTAATGATAATAAACTAACTTGTTGGATATGGCTTGATATAAAAATGTTTTTTATTATTATGAATATGACATGATTTGGCATAGCCAACATTAGTATTAGTATTAGTATTTATCCATCCACCATTCATTAAGCCCCTACTCTGTGTGAGCATTGTGTTAAGTTTTGATGATTCAAAGACCGAAAGACAAGATCATTGAGCCTCAAATTGTTAGAGATGATTAGTAATATTCCTAGAAGAATAATTAGAATTGGGAAACAAGCATGCTAGAATGCTAAATCTATAGTCTTAATCTCTGTGAAGTTAAACTAACACCTTATTGGCAGAATTTCCTCTCTCTTGCTTCTGCTCCTATGATTCAAAGGCAAATCCACCATTTTTTTTTTTACCACAAACTTTGTCATTCTATCCTTGCTTTTAATCTTTCTGAGTAGGATAATTAAATCTTGTTCTTCCCTATGCCATTGGTAATGTTTGATTGTAAAAGTAAAAAAAAAAAAAAAGAAAGAAAAAAGAAAAGGAAAGAAAGAAAGAAGGAAACAAAAGAAGAAAGAAGAAAGAAAGAAAAAGAAAAAAAGGAAGAAAGAAAGAAAGAAAAAAAGAAAGAAAGAAAGAAAGAAAGAAAGAAAGAAAGAAAGAAAGAAAGAAAGAAAAAGAAGAAAGAAAGAAAGAAAGAAAGAAAGAAAGAAAGAAAGAAAGAAAGAAAGAAAGAAAGAAAGAAAGAAAGAAAGAAAGAAAGAAAAGAAAAAGAGAAAATTTCATGGCTGGAATGAATTTTGAAGTGTGCCTTGGACTTAGGTGTTCTTATAAGCCCACAGCATGACATTTTACTTGGCTGGGAATCAAAATTTTAGGATTCTAAGACGTAACTAGAACACACTTTTGATCAATATGATTATGCAGGTAACTGACTCAGTGACCTTGCTAAAGCTGGGTAATATTATGTTTTTCATTTTATTATATTATAGGAACTATGCTAAGTGCATTACTCTTGTTATTACATGTAATCTTCAAAATAACCCCATAAGTAGGTACAATTACTGTTCTTATTCTACAGATAAAGTAAACTGAGGCCCAGAATATTATCAGGAAGAAACATTAAAATGAATGTACCAAAACCCAAGCTCAAGTCTTAATTCCTACCTAATATTTGAACTTGGACAAGACTTATTCCCATACAGTTTTCTCATTCATAAAATGAGTGTTGAATCATATAGCTTCCACCTTTTTTTCCAGCCCTAAAATGATAATTAATTGCTCTTTTTCCACAGGAAACAGAATAAATTAAATAATTTCCAGGGTACTTTTGGTAAATTAATTCCCTCTCAAGTCCACTTTAAATTGGTGTATAAAACTATTTCTACAAAAATTCAATAAAGTTTTCTAATAAGTAATGAGTATAGACACAGTTCTATGAAAACTTATAAACCACAGAATTCATTGATTATTTACATTTAATAGACTGAAGGTATATTTGCCATTTATAAGCCATGCACCAATATGAACTGCAAGCAGCCCAAAACTTACACATTGCTCCAGAGCAATGGTTTTCAAACATTTTTAAATCGATTTTATTATATTTTTCTAAAACAAATTAATCAACCAAAATTAACACACAGTGGTTTTTTTGTTTGTTTCAGGTGTACAATATAACGATTCAACAATTTTATACATTACTTAGTGTCATCATGATAAGTACATTCTTAATCCCTTCCACCTATTTCACCCATCCCCCCCACCCACCTAGTCTCTGGTAACTGCCAGTTTGTTCTGTATATTTGAGTCTGCTTTTTTGTTTGTCTCTTTTTTATTTAGTTCTTTTGTTTCTTAAATTCCACATATAAGTGGAATCATATGGTATTTGTCTCTCTCTGAATGACTTATTTCACTTAATATTATACCCTCTAGATCCATCCATGTTGTTGTAAATGGCAAGATTTCATTCTTTTTAATGACTGAGTAATATTCCATTGTATATATATCCCATATCTTCTTTATCCACTCATCTATCAATGGACACTTAGGTCACTCCCATATCTTTGCTATTGTAAATAATGCCGCAATCAACATATCCTCAAATTAGTGTTTTGTTTTATTTGGGTAAATACCCAGTACTGGAATTACTGGATCATATCATAATTCTATTTTCAATTTTTTGAAGAACCTCCGTACTGTTTCCACAGTGGCTTCACCAGCTTGCATTCTCACCAACAGTACAAGTGGTACCCCTTTCTCCACATCCTCGCCAACATTTGTTGTTTCCTGACTTGTTAATGTTAGCCATTCTGACTGGCTTGCTAACCCTTGTTATTTCCTGTCTTTTTGATTTTAGCCATTTGGAGAAGTGTAAATGATATCTCATTGTGGTTTTGATTGCACTACCCTGATGATTAGTGATGTTGAGCATCTTTTCATTGTGTTTCTTGGCCATCTGGAGGTCTTCTTTGGAGAAATTCAGGTTCTCTGCTCATTTTTAACTTGGATTATTTGTGGGTTTTTTTTTTTTTTTTTGGTGTTGACTTGTACAAATTCCTCATATGCTTTAGATATTAACCCCTTAGCAGATACATAATTTGCAAATATCTTCTCCAGTTCAGTAGGTGGTCTTTTTATTTTGTTGATGGTTTTCTTCACTGTACAGAAGCTTTTTATTTTGGTGTAGTCCTAAAAGTTTAATGTTACTTTTGTTTCCCTTTCCAAAGGAGATACATGTAAAAAAATGTTTCTACACCTGATATCTAAGAGATTGCTGCCTATGTTTTCTTCTAGAAATTTCATGGTTTCAGGTCTCATATTTAGGTCTTTAATCCATTTTGTGGTTATTTCTGAGTAAGGTGCAACAAAGTGATCCAGTTTCAATTCTTTTGCATGTAGCTGTCCAGTTTTCCCATCACCATTTGTTGAAGAAACTGTCTTTTTCCCCATTGTATATTCTTGACTTCTTTGTTGTAGATTAATTGATCATAAAAGTGTGGGTTTATTTCTGGACTCTCTATTCTATTCTATTGATATATGTGTCTATTTTTATGCCAGCACCATACTGTTTTGATAACTAAAGCTTTAAACTATATCTTGAAACTGGGATTGTGATACTTTTAGTAATTTTAGTATTTATTTTTATTTTTTAAATTATTTTTTTTATTCCAGTATAATTAGCATACAGTGTTATATTGGTTTCTGGTGTACAACACAGCAATTGTATATATTACTCAGTGTTCATCATGATGTGTGTATTCTTTGATCCCCATCACCTATTTCACACATCCCCCCCACCCACTTCCCTTCTTGTGATACCTTCAGTTTTGTTCTTTTTCAAGATTGCTTTGGCTTTTCAGGGTCTTTTGTGATTCCATACAAATTTTAGAATTATTTGTTCTAATTTTGTGAAAAATGTTGTTAGTATTTTGATAGAGATCACATTGAATATGTAGATTAATTTGGGTAGTATGGACATAAAGTTTCAATCTATAAAAATGAAACATCTTTCTATTTGTGTCATCTCTGATTCCCTTCATCAGTGTTTTATACTTTTCAGAGTACAGGTCTTTCACATCTTTAAGTTTATTCCTAGGTATTTTATTCTCTTTGGTGCAACTGTCGATTGGATTTTTCTTAATTTCTCTGCTACTTCATTATTTGTGTATAGAAATGCAACAGATTTCTGTATATTAATTTTATATCCTAATACTTTACTGAATTCATTTATCAGTTCCAGTAGCTATTTTGGTAGTGTCTTCAGGATTTTCTGTATAGCATATTGTGTCATCTGAAAATAGTAACCCCTTTCTTCTTCCCTACTAATTTGGATGACTTTTTTTGTTTTTCTTATCTGGTTGCTATGGCTAGGACTTCTAACACTATTTTGACTAAAAGTGGTGAGAATGGACATCCTTGTCTTTTTCCTAATCTTAAAAGAAAAACTGTCATTTTTTCACCTTTGAGTATAGTATTAGTTGTAGGTTTTTCACATATGGCCTTTGTTATATTGAGGTATGTTCCCTCCAAATCTGCTTTGTTGAGAGTTTTATCATGAATGGATTCTGTACTTTGTCAAATGCGTTTTCTGCATCTATTGAGATAATATTATATTTTTTATCATTTTTCTTATTGATGTGGTATATTATATTGATTAATTTGTAAATGTTGAACCACTCTTGTATCTCTGGAGTAAATCCCACTTGAATATGGTGAATTATTTTTTTCATTGTATTGTTGGATTTGGTTTTCTAATATTCTGTTGAGGATTTTTGCATCTATGTTCATCAGAGATATTGGCCCTTACTTTTCTTTTTTGTAGTGTTTTATATGGTTTTGGTATTAGGGTAATTCTGGCATCATAGAATGAGTTTGGAATCTTTTCTTCTTCTATTTTTTGGAATAGTTTGAGAATAATTGGTTTTACTCTGTAAATGTTTGGTAGAATTCACCTGTAAAGCCATCTGGTCCTGGATTTTTGTTTTTTATCAGTTTTTTTTTATATCAATTTCATTCCTAGGAATCTGTTCAGATTTTCCATTTCTTCCTGATGAGTTTTGGAAGGTAATGTTTCTTGGAATTTACCTATTTCCTCTAGATTGTTCAACTTGTTGGCATATAATTTTCCACATTTTCTTATAATCCTTTGTATGTCTGTGGTGTCATTTGTTATTTCTCCTCTTTATTTATGATTTTATTTATTAGAATCTTCTTTCTTCCTCTTTATCTCTCTCTTTAATACATGTGACTAAAGATTTATCAAATTTGATTATCAGTCTTTTCAAAGAACAAGCTCCTGATTTCATTGGTTTATTCTATGGCTTTTTTAAGTCTCCAATTATTTTTGCTCTAATCTTTATTATTTCCCTTCTTTCTGGCTTTGGGCTTTGTTATTTTTGTAGATCATTTAGGTTTAAAGTTGGTTGTTTATTTGAGATTTGTCCTGCCTCTTGAACTATGCCTGATTGCTATAACAAACTGAGGGTTCTAGAGGGTAGTGGGTGGGGGGATAGGTTAGCCTGGTGATGGGTATTAAAGAGGGCACGTATTGAATGGAGCACTGGGTGTTATATGCAAACAATGAATCATGGAACACTACATCAAAAACTAACGATGCAATGTATGGTGATTAACATAATAAAAGAAAAAAAGAAAAAATACTTTGGGCCATTTTGTTTTTATTTTCATCTGTCTCCATGTTTTGTTTTGTTTTGTTTTTTTTAAGATTTTATTTATTTATTTGAGAGAGAGAGAGCATAAGCCGGTGGAGGGGCAAAGGGAGAGAAACAGACTCTCCACTGAGCAGGGAGCCAGATGTGGGTTTCTGTCCCAGGACCCTGGGATCATGACCTGAGCCAAAGGCAGACACTTAACCGATGGATTCACCCAGGCACCCCTCCATCTATTTTTGATTTCCTCTCTGGTTTCTTGGCTGACCCATTCATTGTTTAATAGAATGTTATGTAAACTTCATGTATTTGTGTTATTTCCAGATTTTTTTCTTGTGATTGATTTCTAGGTTTGCACCATTGTATTTGGAAAACACAATTTCAATATTTTTGAATTTGTTGAGACTCATTTTGTGGCCTAATATGTGATATTCTGAAGAATGTTTCATGTGCACTTGAAAAGAATTTGTATTCCACGGTTTGGGGATGGAATGTTCTGAATATATCTGTTAGATCTATTTGGTCCAATGTATTATTTAAAGTCACTATTTCCTCAATCTCCTTGATATTTTCTGGATTATCTATCCACTGAAGCAAGTGGTTAAGTCCAAATTATTATTGTATTACTACTGATTTTTTTCCTTATATCAGTTAATAGTTGCTTTATAAACTTCAGTGCTCCCAAATTGGGTGCAAAAATATTTACAATTACTGTTTTTGATTTTTGATTTGATTTTATTTTTTAAAATGTTTTTTCTATTAATATATAATGTATTATTTGTTTCAGGGGAACAGGTCTGTGATTCATCAGTCTTACACAATTCACAGCGCTCACCATAGCACATACCTTCCCCAATGTCCATCACCCACCCACTCCATCCTTCCCATACCCCTCCCGTCCAGGAACCCTCAGTTTGTTCCCTGAGATTAAGAGTTTCTTATGTTTTGTATCCCTTGCTGGTTTCGTCTTTTTTCATTTTTCCCTCCCTTCCCCTATGATCCTCTGTCTTGTTCTCAAATTCCTCATATCAGTGAAATCATATAATAAATGTCTTTCTCTGAATGACTTACTATGCTTATGATAATACACGCTAGTTCCATCCATGTCATTGCAAATGCCAAGATTTCATTTTTTGGATGGCTGCATAATATTCCATTGTATATATACACCACATCTCCTTATCCATTCATCTATTGAAGGACATCTAGGCTCTTTCCATATTTTGGTTATTGTGGACATTGCTTCTATAAACATTGGGGTGCACGTGCCCCTTCAGATCACTACATTTGTATCTTTGGGGTAAATACCCAATAATGCAATTGCTGGGTCTTAGGGTAGCTCTACTTTCAACTTTATGAGGAACCTCCATACTGTTTTCCAGAGTGGCTGCACCAGCTTGCATTCCCACCAACAGTGTAGGAGGGTTCCCCTTTCTCCACATCCTCGCCAACATCTGTCCTTTCCTGACTTGTCAATTTTAGCCATTCTGACTGGTGTGAGGTGGTATCTCAATGAGGTTTTGATTTGTATTTCTTTGATGCTGAGTGATGTTGAGCACTTTTTCATATGTCTGTTGAAAATTTGGATGTCTTCTTTGCAGAAATGTTTGTTCATGTCTTCTGCCCATTTCTTGATTGGATTATTTGTTCTTAGGGTGTTGATTTTGATGAGTTCTTTAGAGATTTTGGATACTAGCCCTTTATCTGATATGTCATTTACATATATCTTCTAACTTTCCATACATTGCCTTTTGGTTTTGTTGACTGTTTCCTTTGCTGTGCAAAAGCTTTTTATCTTGATGAAGTCCCAATAGTTCATTTTTCCTTGCTTCCCTTTTCTTTGGCTATGTTTCTAGGAAGAAGTTGCTGTGGCTGAGGTCGAAGATGTTGTTGCCTGTGTTCTCCTCAAGGATTTTGATGGATTCCTGTCTCACATTGAGGTCGTACATCCATTTTGAGTCTATTTTTGTGTGTGATGTAAGGAAATGGTCCAGTTTCATTCTTCTGCATGTGGCTGTCCAATTTTCTCAACACCATTTGTTGAAGAGACTGTCTTTTTCCATTCGATATTCTTTCCTGCTTTGTCGAAGATTAGTTGACCATAGAGTTGAGGATCCATTTGAGGGCTCTCGATTCTGTTCCGTTGATCTATGTGTCTGTTTTTTGTGCCAGTACCATACTGTCTTGATGATGACAGCTTTGTAATAGACCTGGAAGTCCAGAATTGTGATGCCACCAGCTTTTCTTTTCTTTTTCAACATTCCTCTGGCTATTCGGGGTCTTTTCTGGTTCCATACAAATTTTAGGATTCTTTGTTCCATTTCTTTGAAAAAAGTGGATGGTATTTTGATAGGGATTGCATTAAATGTGTAGATTGCCCTAGGTAGCATTGACATATTCACAATATTTGTTCTTCCAACCCATAAGCATGGAACATTTTTCCATTTCTTTGTGTCTTCCTCAATTCCTTTCATGAGTATTTTATAGTTTTCTGAGTACAGATTCTTTGCCTCTTGGGTTAGATTTATTCCTAGGTATCTTATGGTTTTGGGTGCAATTGTAAATGGGATCAACTCCTTAATTTCTCTTTCTTCTGTCTTGTTGTTGGTGTATAGGAATGCCACCGATTTTTATGCATTGATTTTATATCCTGCCACTTTACTGAATTCCTGTATGAGTTCTAGAAGTTTTGGGGTGGAGTCTTCTGGGTTTTCCACATAAAGTATCATATCATCTGCAAAGAGTGAGAGTTTGACTTCCTCTTTGCCAATTCGGATGCTTTTATTTCTTTTTGTTGGCTGAATGCTGAGGCTAGGACTTCTAGTACTATGTTGAATAGCAGTGGTGATATTGGACATTCATGCCGTGTTCCTGAAGTTAGGGGAAAAGTTCTCAGTTTTTCCCCATTGAGAATGATATTCGCTGTAGGTTTTTCATAGATGGCTTTTATGATATTGAGGTATGTACCCTCTATCCTTACACTGTGAAGAGTTTTGATCAAGAAAGAATGCTGTACTTTGTCAAATGCTTTTTCTGCATCTACTGAGAGGATCATATGGTTCTTGTTCTTTCTTTTATTAATGTATTGTATCACATTGATTGATTTGCGGATGTTGAACCAACCTTGCAGCCCAGGAATAAATCCCACTTGGCTGTGGTGAATAATCCTTTTAATGTACTGTTGGATCTTATTGGCTAGTATTCTGGTGAGAAATTTTGCATCCACATTTATCAGGGATATTTTTCTGTAGTTCTCCGTTTTGATGGGGTCTTTGTCTGGTTTTGGAATCAATGTAATGGTGGCCTCATAAAAGGAGTTTGGAAATTTTCCTTCAATTTCTTTTTTCTGGAACAGTTTCAGAAAAATAGGTATTAATTCTTTTTTAAATGTTTCGCAGAAATCCCCTGGGAAGCCATCTGGCCCTGGGCTTTTGTTTGTTGGGAGATTTTTGATGACTGCTTCAATTTCCTTCTGGTTATAGGTCTGTTCAGGTTTTATATTTCCCCTTGGTTCAGTTTTGGTAGTTTTTTCGTCTCTAGGAATGCATCCATTTCTTCCAGATTATCAAATTTGCTGGCATATATTTGCTCATAATATGTTCTTATAATTGTTTGTATTTCTTTGGTGTTGGTTGTGATCTCTCCTCTTTCATTCATGATTTTTTTTATTTGGGTCATTTCTCTTTTCCTTTTAGTAAGTCTGGCCAGGGGTTTATCAATCTTGTTAATATTTCAAAGAACCAGCTCCTAGTTTCGTTGATCTGTTCTACTGTTCTTTTGGTTTCTATTCATTGATTTCTGCTCTGATCTTTATTATTTCTCTTATCCTGATGGGTTTAAGCTTTATTTGCTGTTTTTTTTCTAGCTCCTTTAGGTGTAGGGTTAGGTTGTGTATTTGAGACCTTTCTTGTTTCTTGAGAAAGGCTTGTATTGCTATATACTTTCCTCTTAGGACTGCCTTTGCGGTTTCCCAAAGATTTTGAACAGTTGTGTTTTCATTTTCATTGGTTTCCATGAATTTTTTATTCTTCTTTAATTTCCTGGTTGACCCATTCATTTTGTTAGTAGGATGCTCTTTAAGCCTCCATGTACTTGAGTTCTTTCTGACTTTCCTCTTGCAATTGAGTTCTAGTTTCAAAGCATTGTGGTCTGAAAATATGCAGGGAATGATCCCAATCTTTTGGTACCGGTTGAGACCTGCTTTGTGACCTAGGATGTGATGTATTCTAGAGAATGTTCCATGGGCACTAGAGAAGAATGTACATTCTGTTGCTTTGGATGAAATGTTCTTAATATATCTGTGAAGTCCATTTGGTCCAGTGTGTCATTTAAAGTCTTTATTTCCTTGTTGCTCTTTTGCTTAGATGACCTGTCCATTTCAGTCAGGGGGTGGTGAAGTCCTCCACTATTATTGTATTGTTTTCAGTGTGTTTCTTTGGTTTTATTATTAATTGGCTTATATAATTGGGTGCTCCCATGTTAGGGGCATAGATATTTACAATTTTTAGATCTTCTTATTCGATAGACCCTTTAAGTATGATATAGTGTCCTTCCTCATCTCTTATTACAGTCTTTGGTTTAAAATCTAATTTGTCTGATATAAGGATTGCCACCCCAGCTTTCTTTTGATTTCCATTATCATGGTAACTGGTTTTCCACCCCCTCACTTACAATCTGGGGGTGTCTTTGGGTCTAGAATGAGTCTCTTGCAGGCAGCATATTGATGGGTCTTGTTTTTTTTATCCAATCTGATAGCCTGTGTCTTTTGATTGGGGCATTTAGCCCATTTACATTCAGGGTAACTATTGAAAGATATGAATTTAGTGCCATTGTATTGCCTGTAAGGTGACTGTTACTGTATATTGTCCGTGTCTCTTTCTGGTCTCTCTTACTTTTAGGCTCTCTCTTTGCTTAGAGGTCCCCTTTCAATATTTCTTTATTTTTATTTTTATTTTTATTTTATTTTTTTTAAAGATTTTATTTATTTGAGAGAGAGAATGAGAGAGAGCACGAGAGGGAAGAGAGTCAGAGGGAGAAGCAGACTCCCTGCTCAGCAGGGATCCTGATGTGGGACTCGATCCCGGGACTCCAGGATCATGGCCTGAGCCGAAGGCAGTCGCTTAACCAACTGAGCCACCCAGGCGCCCTATTTCTTTATTTTTAAAGATTTTATTTATTTATTTGTGAGAGAGAGAATGAGAGGGAGAGAGCATGAGAGGGAAGAGGGTCAGAGGGAGAAGCAGACTCCCTGCTGAGCAGGGAGCCCGATGCGGGACTCGATCCTGGGACTCCAGGATCATGACCTGAGCCGAAGGCAGTCACTTAACCAACTGAGCCACCCAGGGGCCCCCCTTTCAATATTTCTTGTAGGGTTGGTTTCGTGTTTGCAAATTCCTTTAGTTTTTGCTTGTCCTGGAAGCTTTTTATCTCTCTTATTTTCAATGACAGCCTAGCTGGATATAGTATTCTTGGCCGCATATTTTCCTCATTTAGTGTTCTGAATATATCATGCCAGTCCTTTCTGGCCTGCCAGGTCTCTGTGGATAAGTCTGTTGCCAATCTAATGTTTCTACCATTGTAGGTTACAGAGCACTTGTCCCACACTGCTTTCCAGATTTTCTCGTTGTCTCTGAGACTTGTGAGATTTACTATTAGATATCGGGGTGTTGATGTATTTTTACTGATTTTGAGGGGGTTCTCTGTGCCTCTTGGATTTTGATGCCGTTTTCCTCCCAGATTAGGGAAGTTCTCTGCTATAATTGGTCCAAGATACCTTCTGCCTCTCTCTCTTTCTTCTTCTTCTGGGAATCCAATTATTCTAATATTGTTTTGTCTTATGGTATCACTTATCTCTCGAATTCTGCCCTCATGTTCCAGCAGTTTATCTCTCTTTCTCAGCTTCTTACTCTCCATCATTTGGTCTTCTATTTCACTAATTCTCTCTTCTGCCTCATTAATCCTAGCAGTTAAAACTTCCATTCTGATTGCACCTCATTAACAGCCTTTTTGATTTCGACTTGGTTTAATTTTAGTTCTTTTATTTCTCCAGAAAGTGTTTCTCTAATATCTTCCATGCTTTTTCAAGCCCAGCTAGTATATTTATAATCGTCATTCTGAACTCTAGTTCTGACATCTTACAAATTTCCATATAGATTAGGTCCCTGGCAGTTGGTACTGCCTCTTGTTCTTTTTTTTTTTTTTTTGAGGTGATTTTTTCCATCTTCTCATTTTGTCCAGAGGACAATAGATGAATGAGAGAACAAAATGCTAACAAGGTAACAATGACCCCAGAGAATATACAATAAACAAATCAGAAGAGACCTAAAACCAGGGGAAAAGAAAGGGAAAGAAAGAAAAAAAGTAAGAAAAAGATTTTTAAAAATGATCAAATATGATCAGGCTGGTGCATAGATCAGTGCCACACACTAGATTTTGCGCATATTTTGGTCTGTTAGAAGAAAGTGCTTCCCAAAATTTTAAAGAAAGAAAAACTTATATATGTACAAAAATATGGGTAAATACATTGAAGGGACAGAATATGACTATAAAGATGACAATTATAAAAGATTTTATAAAAGGAATTGATAAGATAAGAAGTTGGTTGAAAAAAGAAAAAACAGGAATTAAAAAAAAGAAAGGAGAGAATGTGATCAGGCAGGAGACTAAAACAAAGCCATACACTAGAGATTTAGGGTATATTTTGGTCTGTTAGAAAAAACTGTATCCCAAAATTTTAAAGAGAGAACAACTTATATGTGTATGTATATATATATATATATATATATATATATATATATATATATATACCAAAAATAATGTTAACTACCATGAAGGGATAGAATATGACTCTAAAAATGAAAAATTGAAAAGATTTTTTAAAAATAAGGATTGATAAGATGTTGGTTGAAAAAGGGAAAATTAAAAATTAAAAAAAGAAAAAGAAAAAAAGAAAATTAAAAAATTAACTTTGAAAGACTAAAGATTCAGGGGGAAAAAAGCCATGAATTCTATGTGCTGTATTCCCCTAGTGCTGTCCTTCTGCCATTCTCATTGATCGGTAAACTTGGTCTTGGCTGGCTGTTCTTGCTGATCTTCTGGGGGAGGGGCCTGTTGCTGTGGTTCTCAAATGTCTTTGCCGGAGGCGACTTGCCCTGTCCTTGCCTGGTGCTGGGCTAAGTATTCAGCTGGGGTTTGCTCCTGGGAGCTTTTGTTTACTGCAAGCTTTCCGTATAGCTTTGGAAGATGAGAGTGAAAATGGTGACCTCTCAATCTCCACCCTGGAGGAGCCAAGAACTCGGGGCCCCACTCCTCAGTAAGCCCCAGAGAAAAGCAGTCAATCACCCCCATCTACCCAGTCTTCGGCCACATTCTGTGCTCACCCAGCCTGTGTACAAGCATTCTATCTCTGGCACAGGACCCCTTGTGGAGTCTCCAAACCCAGCGGATTCCTGCAGTGTACTCCAGCGCCACTTCTCCAGGGGCAGGAAGGGGAGTCTCCTCTGATCTGCCACTTGTTGGGTCCCTGCTGGAAGAGCAGTAGCCTGACTGTGCTGTGGATCATGGTTTATGGCAACCCTGAGCTGAGAGCCCACTCCTTGGCTCTGTCTCTGCAGCTGGCTTCCCTGCTCTGATACCCGAGAGCTCTACTGCACTCACGCACCCCTGGTCTTTCTGTGACCCCAAGGGTCCTGAGACTATACTGTCCCAGCGAGAGTTCCACCCCCCACTTAGCCACTGGAGTGATGTCCCTCAGCAGAGCAGACTTCTAAAAGTCCCGATTTTGTGCTCTGCTGCTCTATTACTTACTGGTAGCTGGCTGATGGAGGCTCCCTTCCCGTGGTCTATCTTCCAGAATATGCCCTCAGATTCACTTGTTTGCATGTCTTACCTTCCAAAAAGTGGATGCTTTTCTGTTCAGAGAGTTGCTGCTATTCTTTTCTTTGATCTCATGTTGAGTTTGTAGGTGTTCAGAATGGTTTGATCCCTATCTAGCTGAATTCCTGGGACCAGATGAAATTTAGGTCTCCTACTCCTCCACCATCTTGCTCCTTTCCCGCTATCCATTTATTGACAAAAAGTTGAATACCCTCAACTTTTGCCTCACAACCAAAGGCCCTATTTGTTTCAATAATTATTTCACACTAATCCATGTAAAGAATTCATAGTTCACTATCTCTACTTATATATGTGGTACAAAACCAAGCCTGCATCTAAAGATTAATAATGGTAATGATGTCAACATCTTTAAATTATTTCCTTAAATATTCTTCAACTTCAGGTTCATATTTCATTGTTCATAAGTAATTATTAAAATTAACTTCAGCTGCTAGGGTATCTTTCTGAAAACACCTAACTAAAAATAACCCATTCAATTTCTGAAATTCAGTGAGTCTTCAATTTGCTTTAACTTTCTGCCGAACACCATGTTGGCTCCCTTCAGGACAGTTCAAAATATAAATAATAGCCACCTGGTTGTTAGCATGCACATAATTGATTGTTTACAAGAAGAGATGGAAAGAGAAGACTTTTAAATTGAAAAAATAATGTTACTGAAGGACAAGAGATAGTTCTCAGAATTGGCAGAGGTGTTATCAATCTGTAAGGAACAGTTGAATGGCAAACAATGTGCTGGGACAACAGATGTATTTCTGGACTATGGTAATTAAAACAACAACAAACTACAATAATGAAAGACAAATGATATATAATAAAAAACACCTAACTGAGTTAAAACTAAAAAGAAAGTTATTATTTTTTTTCTCTGTTAGAAATTAGGGGACTAGGGGCACCTGGGTGGCTCAGTTGGTTAAGCGACTGCCTTTGGCTCAGGTCATGATCCTGGAGTCCCGGGATCGAGTCCCGCATTGGGGGGGGTCCCTGCTCAGTAGGGAGTCTGCTTCTCCCTCTGACCCTCTCATGCTCTCTCTCTCTATCTCATTCTCTCTCTCTCAAATAAATAAATAAAATCTTAAAAAAAAGAAATTAGGGGACTTCTGTACTATTTAGTAATGATAATAAAATTTCTCATTTGTATGTATGTAGGTATAATCATGGCAAGAAAACCCAATATTATATTTAGGTAGAATTGTTTCTTTATTAAAATAATAAAGAATTGAAATGTTTTAATTAAAAAAAAGGTTAAAAGTTTATATATGAGGCTTTAATACAATGATGCAGCTGTTAATACTCAATACTGCAAATATTTTGTTGTTATTAATACTTTTGCCTTATTGTACCAATCATCCATTAATCCAGACCTAATCTCATAAGCCAAAACATTGAGGATGATGGACTCAGTGGAATATAAAGGCAAGAACTTATATAGAGGAGATATCACAGAAGAAGACAGGGACATCAGAGAATCAGAGACAGTCATTGATAGTGTTGTATATTAGAGTTGTATTTGAAAGAAGTGTTACCAAAAGAGCTTTTCTATACAGCAATCTGTGCACATTGCTTTCCTTAACTATATTAATAAAGGGAATATATTCAGGAAAATAGTTTCTTTTTGTCCCTTAACATCCAACTTGAGTATATCATAAAGTGTAGCACATTGGACAGTACCTTATATGTAGTAGAAGCTCTGATATTTCTTGATTTGCCTACTGATTTAATCAACTGTAAGTCTTCAGTTTAAGATACAGGCATCTCTTAAGTACTATACTATGTAGTGCTGATTTATTTAAATGCCATTTTTCTGAAAAAGTTTTCCTGTGTGTATGTGTATTACATAATAATCTCCTCATATGAGCACTGATCCAGGTCTTGGGGATAGAGCTAGCAACAAAAAATACTTTCATTAGGGGAAACATACAATAAATAAATAAGGAATTAAAACACAGGGCATGTTAAATGGTGATAAATTCTGTAAAGAAAAATAAAACAAGAAAGAAGTAGAGACTGCTGATTTTATTTTATTTTTTTATTTAAGTTCAATTAACCAACATATAGTACATCATTAGTTTCAGATGTAGTGTTCAATGGTTCATCCACTGCATGTAACACCCAGTGCTCATCACATCACTTGCTGACATTTTATTTTATTTTTAAGATTTTATTTATTTATTTGACAGAGAGAGACACAGCGAGAGAGGGAACACAAGCAGGGGGAATGGGAGAGGGAGAAGCAGGCTTCCCGCCGAGCAGGGAGCCAGATGCGGGGCTCGATCCCAGGACCCTGGGATCATGACCTGAGCCGAAGGCAGATGCTTAACGACTGAGCCACCCAGGTGCCCCTACATTTTAAATGCAATAGTCAAAATAAGGCTCAGTAAGGTAAAAATTGAGAGAGTATTTGAAATTTGAGAAAGCTTGGGTGCCTAGGTCCCTCAGTCAGGTAAGCTTCTGCCTTCAGCTCAGGTCATGATCCCAGGGTCCTGGGAAGCAGCCCCACGCCAAGCTCCCTGCCCAGCTGGGAGTCTTTTCCTCCCCCTCCCTCTGACCCCCTCCATTTGTGCTCTCTCTCTCTCATTTGTGCTCTCTCTCAAATAAATGAATAAAATCTTAAAAAAAGAAATTTGAGAAAGCTATATAAGCAACTATCTGGAGGAAAAACACTGCAGGCAGAGGAAAGTTACCAACAATGAGATGAGATGAAGTGGTATTTTAAAACCAAGTTGGTGGGCGCCTGGGTGGCTCAGTTGGTTAAGCGATTGCCTTCGGCACAGGTCATGATCCTGGAGTCCTGGGATTGAGTCCCACATCGGGCTCCCTGCTCAGCGGGGAGTCTGCTTCTCCCTCTGACCTTCTCCCTTCTCATGCTCTCTCTCTATCTCATTCTCTCTCTCAAATAAATAAATAAAATCTTAAAAAAATAAAACCAAGTTGGTGTGATCTCCTAAGGATTGAATGAAATGAAGAAGCCCAGGACTGAAGTCACACCAAAGTTTAAAGTCCTGGGAAATCTATTACAGATGCTCTCTGCTTCTGCTTCTCTGTCAATCTCTCTATTTAATTCTCTGAGTTCTCTTGTACACATTCAAGAATAAGAGCTAGTGTAGCCAACTATATTGTCTGCATTCTTCTGATCATTAACTGTTAAAAACAGCACACTGTCAAGTGTACTCTATCTCACTATCCTGAGTTAAGTATGCTCTGTTATGTGCATTGCTTTTTTCTCTTCTAGAATATTCAAATATGTATTTTATTTTATTTTTTAAAGATTTTATTTATTTATTTGACAGAGAGAGACACAGCGAGAGAGGGAACACAAGCAGGGGGAATGGGAGAGGGAGAAGCAGGCTTCCCGCCGAGCAGGGAGCCAGATGCGGGGCTCGATCCCAGGACCCTGGGATCATGACCTGAGCTGAAGGCAGATGCTTAACAACTGAACCACCCAGGCGCCCCTCAAATATGTATTTTAGATGAAGAACCATTCAACACGTCTGGAATTTTTAACTTCACCAGAGTAAAAATCTGTATGCACTTTGAGGAAAGGAATCAGCTATTACTCATTTTTCTCTACCTCTGTGACAATTGATAAAAAATGTTTCATATATTGTGAATATCCACTGAAAGCTGATTGAGTAAAAGGGATTATTTCCTGAAATACTATGCAAAAGTGAATCACAACATATGAACCTACGGTTTCCTTTCCATTGAGTAATAACTGTTAACATTTATCCGTTGCCAGGTACTGTGCTATGAGATTCACATGCATATTTCAATTTATCTTTATGGAAATCCTATGAGATAGGTATTATTCATCTTCCTTGTTTTAGATGAGGAAACTGAGGTCCAAATAATATACAACTTTCCAAGGTCATACAGTAGTCAAGATGTATGAAGCAGGGAGTAGAATCTGGACCTGAGTGATTCCACATTGTACTGCCTCCTGATAAAAACAAAAATAAAATAAAATAAAATAAAGGGATGCCTGGATGGCTCAGTCAGTTAAGCGCCTGTCTTTGGCTCAGGTCATGATCCTAGGGTCCTGGGTTAGAGTCCTGCATCGGGCTCCTTGCTCAGTGGGGAGCCTGCTTCCCCCTCTACCTGCTGCTCCCCCTACTTGTGCTCTCTCTCTGACAAATAAATAAATAAAATCTTTAAAATAAATAAAAATAAATAAAAATGAAAATATCAGTGAGAGTCACAATTAATAGAAAACACAAGACTGAGAAATAGTCTGTCTTGTACCAAATCTATATGAGATAGGAGAATGAGATTTTCTATATGGTTTACTAGGACTTATTCTTCAACATTTTTCAGTTGCTTCTGGATTTTAGTAATGACCACAATTATTTGGGCTGGGGATAAGAGGAAGCAGAGTCTAACCCAAATGATGATTTCATCAGTAATTATAAAAACAAATAGAGTAAATCTTTTGACCCACTAATGGCAGTAAATAAAATCTTGGAGAATCATTTCAATGCAGCATATGACAAAAGGCATCTGAACATTTAGCAATCATGCCTACAAAAACTGTATATTTAGTCAACTTCTTGGTTTATATTCTATATGGCAGCATACTTTTTGCTATTGAATTCCTATTCATGAAACCTACTTCTGTAGAGCTACTCTTAATGACAGCTAATAAGAATCTACAATGTATTTAGCATTTAGTCCTCATAGCAAGTGTTTAATGTATTAAAATCATCATTTTACAGAACAAGTGTCATAAAACTCTTATTAATCCAAAAAGACATCGAAAATGCTAATTAAACATTTGTGGCAGTTTCCAAGGATTTCAGACAAAAGTGGGGACAGTATTTTTTAATTTTATTATGTTATGTTAATCACCATACATTACATCATTAGTTTTTGATGTAGTGTTGCATGATTCATTGTTTGCATATAACACCCAGTGCTCCATTCAATACATGCCCTCTTTAATACCCATCACCAGGCTAACCCATCCCCCCAACCCCTCCCCTCTAGAAACCTCAGTTTGTTTCTCAGAGTCCATAGTCTCTCATGGTTCATCTCCTCCTCCGATTTCTCCCCCCTTATAACATAATAAATTTTAAAAAATAAAATAAAATAAATAAATGGAATTTGAAAAGGAAAAAAAGTGGGGACAGTATTGTTATAAAATTAATGCCAATGACTTAAGCTAAGATTGTTTTTCACACCTTGTTTGTAAGCATGCCTTATCCAATCATTGTAGCAAATATTTCTTTAATCAGTATACATCTAAAAATGGAATTTGAAATTCTGATCAATTAAACTACTTTGGAAATTGTGCCTCCACACTTTTCTAGAAATTTGTTCACTTGTCTTTCAAAAATTTTCTCTAACTCTAGACAACTGTATTTTCCTGAAATATCCATTGCTTTCATATGCTATTCCTGCATTAAAGGTGAGGAACTAACCTCACCTTCAAAAATCCTTCCAGGAGCAGAAGGTGGGTACAAAGGCACATTTATCACTTTAGTCTATCAAGGAAGACCAAGACACAACAACATCTAGGGGAAACAGATTCCTTAGGGAGCACTCCACAGGTGAATAATAATGCAAATCTTTGTAACTGTCAGTGAAAGTAGCATTTGTATGAATAAAAGAAAATTAGATTTCTGTAGTGTGGTGTCCACATGGATTTCAAAATGATCAAACACATACTTTAGACTCACTCAATACTGTATTATTTTTTCTACCTTCCATACCCCCAAGCAAATAAACATAGCAGGCAACACTACTTGGTGTTAAAACCTGTCTAAAAACTTGTAAAATCTCAACCACAAAATATAAGCACTTCCTATAGTATTCTTACTGCCAATCTGAAAATGTACTTAAAAAATACAGTACTGTTTAAAATCAAACAACACAGAAATGTTACTGCACTATTTTGCTTTGTCTAACAACCTCATTCATAGCTCAGGGGAATAAATACCTGCTAGAATGATTTAAAATATCTCACTCTCAGTCTCTTTTTACTCTGAGGAGCTCAATTTTGTAACTACTGATTAGTGTGGCAGTCACCTAACATCAAAACACCTTTGATGGAAATATAATGAAAAAAATGTCCTAATGAATTTTAGGTGGTGTTTTACCAACACACTTTGCTCTCAGATTGTAATAGAAAAAAAGGCTGTTTTTTTTAAAAATTAGAGGCCCTAAATTATGATTTGGGCTCTGCATATTATATATAGTCCTATTGTCAGGCATAACTTTTCCTGTTTCTTAATTTCCTCATCTGTAAAAACAAGAAAATGTTTCCTTGCCTATTTACATAGACTTATGAATATCATATGAAATTCAAAATATAATCATGTATTTAAAGCTGTCAAGTCAAATACCTGAATAAGGAATTATTTTTTTCATTGAATTGGAGGAAAACAATTATGAAATAGTGAAAGTTGTAAATTCTAAATAATTTTAAGGTAACACAATTTGATTATTTTCAAGTGTAGAAAGTAATTCAGAGTAAGATTACACAGTACTGACTAATATAATGAATAATTAAGAATAATTTATAGTATTTCATTGTAATATTTTTATTTATTTATTATTTATTTTAAAGATTTTATTTATTTATTTGACACAGAGAGAGAGAGAACAAGATAGCACAAGCAGTGGGAGCTGCAGAGGGAGAGGGAGAAGCAGACTTCCTTCTGAGCAGGGAGCCCTATGTGGGGCTTGATCCCAGGACCCTGAGATCATGACCAGAGCTGAAGACAGACGTTTAACCAACTGAGCCACCCAGTCACCCCTCATTGTAACATTTATTAAGTTTCTTGAAACATTTCTTCTCTTGAATAGTCTAAAATTGAGCTGTCCAACATTTGCCACATGTGGTACTTATATTAAAATTAATAAAACTTAAAAATAAAATTCAATTCCTCAGTTGCACTAACCACACTTTCAGTGCTCAATAACCACATTGCATTTTACAGTACTACCATATTTTACAGGCTACTGTATTTTACAGTACAGATATAGACCATTTCCTTTGTCACACAAACTTCTATTGGACAGGGCTACTATAGAGAGACAAGGTAACAATTGAGTTGGAACTTGAAAAATGGATGAGTTTACCAATCAAAGAAACATATAGATGTATGAATGTAGGGTGTGCATGTGTGTATGTGTATGTGTTTACAGAAGGGTATTTTCGGGGTGCCTGGGGGGCTCAGTTGTTAAGCATCTGCCTTCAGCTCAGGTCATGATCCCAGGGTCCTGGGATCGAGCCCCGCACCCAGCTCCCTGCTCAGTGGGAAGCCTGCTTCTCCCTCTTCCACTCCCCCTGTTTGTGTTCCCTCTCTCACTTTGTCTCTTTCTGTCAAATAAATAAATAAAATCTTAAAAAAAGAAGGGAATTTTGTTGGACAGTGCTAGTCTAAATAGTCTTAGTCCCCCCAAAAATTTTGTTTATACTTTTATTTAGCAAAACCTTTATTCATAAATATCACAATATTAAAACCTATCCCAGCTCAGCTCTAATCCAGTAATTATGCTTTAAAGAAAATGGTGTATTAAATAGTAACATTTAATGATGGCACATAAACAAATGGTACATTTTACAGGTTTTACTCCTGTACAATTTTTAAGTTTGACTTGAATTTAAATTGTAGTCCATCAGAGTTGTACAAAAGATAAGTGATCATTAGTTCAAAACTCCCATTTTGCAGAACAGGACACTAAGGCTCAAAGGGGAGGAAAGTTTTGCAAACAAAATTTGGATTTTAAATGACAAATGTTGTTTCATATTATTAGTAGAGCCAGGAATGGAAATATTTGAGTTTCATTCCTGATTTTGACATCAATTAGTAAAATCCTTGCTACTCTTATGTTCTCCCTATATGAAACCAAAGACGTATTTTATTATTAGCTACACCACAAATATATTGTGTATACTTTGCTAATGATAAAGCCTTTAGATCTTTTATTAAAGGGATAATTTTTGCTACTCTTTGGATATTCAAATATGCTGAAAACTTTGATAATGAAATTAAATAGCAACTTACAAATTTACCTATTCTATCATTGTTGAAAAATTCAGTGATTGAAATAGGAAAAATTAACAATCCATCTATATCCTACTTATACAAATAGAAATATTGATTCATAAAGACCCAGAGAAGACCCAACCTTGAAAATTATTCACACATTTAATAATTTTTTACTGAAGGCCTGTGATGTATTAGACACAATGCTGGGCTCTAGCTACATATACCTAGAGTATAATTGATTATAGTCTGTGTAAACAGATGTATAAAGAGATCAATGAAATGGTTAATAAGCAACATACATTTATTAATCAAACATGTTTAAGGCACTGTAGTAAGGGCTACTGGAAGAATGGACAAGGTTCAGTAGAAATTTCAAAAAAATCATGTAATTAATAGCTCTCTTTCTGTGCTCCTATGTTATTTATACTTTATTATGTCACTTATATTTTTATATTCTTCACCATCCCACGGTTATTTGTTTATGCATTTATCTCCTCTAACAACTCATAAGCAATTGAATACCAAGGACATTATTTGGCCCAAGGAGCCTAGTATCTTATAATGCACATAGTGGATACTTCATAAATGTCACCTGAATACTTTTTAATAGGGAGAATAAGAATAAGTAGGTAATGTGCAAAGCATTTTGATTGTAAATGGGTTTTCTTTGGTTTATGTTGATTTTTGACAGTAAATAAAACATTCAGATAATGTTATAGTCCAACATTTTTGTTGCTTTTATATATATGTAAGAAGTAACATTTTCAGCAGTCCATTGGAATATTTGATTAAAGCTACCTTTGGTTTTGAGCACCTTAGTTCTGTCAGAAAGAATGATGACCCTGTAAATAGGTTTAGGCTTTGTGAAGTAAGACTGTTACCCAACCATATGTTTTTCTTTCTTTCTTGTCAATAAGGATCCAGTTGCCATGGCAACTGAGTTGTGTAGAATGTTACAGGGCAGCATTTGTTGACAGTTTCCAGTCAGCCTACTGCCCAGCCAAGATCTTAGAAGAAAAGAGTGCATATTCTATTTCAGTAGTTTTAAAAAATGCACTCCTTGGTCTAAGTTGAACATACCCTGTCCAAGATGTTGTGCGATAGCAATCTATGTATATTGATAGGGGATTAAAAACCTAATTTGCCTGTCTCTGAAAGGGTGGTGTCTTTGTCTAATTGATGCAATATAATGGGCAAAGACTTATTTTTGGTGAATAGCCTCAAGAAAGTGTCTTTTGTTTTTTGTTTGTTTGTTTTGTTTTGTTTATTTTTATTGACATATAATTAACATAAAATATTATATTAGTTTCAGGTATGCAATATATTGATTCAACAACTCTACACATTACTCAGTGTTCACCATAATTGTAGTCGTCTGTCACCACATAACATTATTACAACATTATTGACTATGTTCCTAATGCTATACTTTTTATCTACATGACTTATTTGTTTTATAACTGGAAGTTTGTACCTCTTAATCCCCTTTATCTATTTCACTCATCCCACCACCAACCTCCCTGCTGGCAACCGCTTGTTTATTCTCAGTATTTAAGAGTCTGTTTTTCTTTTTTTTTATTATGTTCAGTTAGCCAAAATATAGTACATCATTAGTTTTTGATGTAGTGTTTAATGATTCATTAATTACGTATAACACTCAGTGATCATCACAACACATTCTTCTTTGTATGTTCATTTATTTTTGTTTTTGTTTTTGTTTTAGATTCCACATATAAATGAAATAATATGGTATTTGTCTTTCTCTGTCTGACTTATTTCACTTAGCATAATGCCTTCTAGGTCCATCTTTGTTGCAAATGGCAAGATCTCACTACTTTTCATGCCTGAGTAATATTCGTGTGTGTGTGTGTGTGTGTGTGTGTGTGTGTGTGTGTGTATACACATATATAGTCTTTATTCATCTACGGATGGATACTTGATTGCTTCCATATCTTGGCTATTGTAAATAATGCTGCAATAAACATAGGGGTGCATACATCTTTTTGAATTTTCATTTTCTTTGGGTAAATGGCCAGTAGTGGAATTACTAGATCATATGGTAATTTTATTTTTAATTTCCTGAGGAACATCCTTACTGTTTCCACAGTGGCTGCACCAACTTAAATTCCCAGCAATAGTGCATGAGGGTTCCCTACTCTCCACATCCTTGCCAACATTTGTTATTTCTTGTCTTTTTGATTCTAGGCATTTGGACAGGTGAAAGGAGATATCTCATTGTGATTAGATTTGCGTTTCCCTGATGATTAGTGATGTTGAGCATCTTTTTATGTGTCTGGTGGTCATTAGTATATATTCCTGGAAAAATGTCTCTCCAGATCTGTCCATTTTTAATCAGGTTATTTGTGTTTTTGGTGTGTTGATTCCTACAGCATACCCAGAAATTAACTCAAAATGAATTAAAGACCTTAATGTGAGACCTGAAACCATACAACTCTCTTAGAAGAAAACATAGACAGTAATCCCTTTGACATTGACTTTAGCAACATTTTTCTAGATATATCTCTAGATATGTATGCAAAGGAAACAGAAGAAAAAATAAGCTAATGGGACTACACCAAAATAAAAAGTTTTGTAGAGCTAAGGAAACCTTCAACAAAATTAAGTCAGGGAAACAAGGTGAGGGTTACAAAAGGGAGGGGTTGGGGGAGTGGGGTACCCAGGTGATGGGTATTAAGGAGGGCACATGTTTTGATGAGCACTGGGTGTTCTATGCAACTAATAAATCGTTGAACACTACATCAAAAACTAATAATGTACTGTATGTTGGCTAACTGAATATAATAAAAAAACACAGATTAAAAAATAAAAAATAAAATAAGACAAAAAATGAAAAGTCATCCTACTAAATGGGAGAAGATATTTTCTTTTTTTTATTATGTTATGTTAATCACCATCCATTACATCATTAGTTTTTGATGTAGTGTTCCAAGATTCATTGTTTGCATATAACACCCAATGCTCCATGCAGTTCGTGCCCTCTTTAATACCCATCACCAGGCTAACACATCCCCCCACCCCACCCGAACTAGAACCCTCAGTTTGTTTTTCAGAGTCCATAGTCTCTCATGGTTCATCTCCCCCTCCGAATTCCCCCCTCCATTTTCCCTTCCTGCTATCTTCTTCTTTTTTTTTTATTAACATATAATGTATTATATGTTTCAAAGGTACAGGTCTGTGATTCAACAGTCTTCACAATTCACAGCCCTCACCATAGCACATAACCTCGCCAATGTCTATCACCGAGACACCCCATCCCACCCTCCCCCAGCATTCCAGCAACCTTCAGTTTGTTTCATGGAAACAAATGAAAATTAAAATGAAAACACAACTGTTCAAAATCTTTGGGAAGCAGCAAAGGCGGTCCTAGGAGGAAATTATATAGCAAAACAAGCCTTTCTCAAGAAACAAGAAAGGTCTCAAATACACAACATAACCCTACACTTAAAGGAGCTAGAGAAAGAATAGCAAATAAAGCCAAACCCATCAGGAGAAGAGAAATAATATAGATCAGAGCAGAAATTAATGAATAGAAACCAAAAGAACACTAGAACAGATCAACAAAACTAGGAGCTGGTTCTTTGAAAGAATTAAGATTGATAAACCCTTGCTCAGAATTATACAAAAGGAAAGAGAAATCATCCAAATAAATAAAATCATGAATGAAAGAGGAGAGATCACAACCAACACCAAAGAAATAGAATTATAAGAACATATTATGAGCTAATATATGCCAGCAAATTTGATAATCTGGAAGAAATGGATGCATTCCTAGAGATGTATAAACTACCGAAAATGAACCAAGGAGAAATAGAAAACCTGAACAGACCTATAACCAGTAAGCAAATTGAAGCAGTCATCAAAAATCTCCCAAAACAAAAGCTCAGGGCCAGGTGGCTTCCCAGGGGAATTCTACAAAACATTTAAAGAAGAATTAATACTTATTCTTCTGAAACTGTTCCAAAAATAGAAATGGAAGGAAAACTTCCAAACTCGTTTTATAAGGCCACCATTACCTTGATCCCAAAACCAGACAAAGACCCCATCAAAAAGGAGAATTACCAACCAATATCCTTGATGAACATGGAAGCAAAAATTCTCACCAAAATACTAGCCAATAGGATCCAACAGTACATTAAAAAGATTATTCACCATGACCAATGGGATTTATCCCTGGGCTGCAAGTTGGTTCAACATCTGCAAATCAATCAATGTGATACAACACATTAATAAAAGAAAGAACAAGAACCATACGATCCTCTCAATAGATGCAGAAAAAGCATTTGACAAAGTACAGCGTCCTTTCTTGATCAAAACTCTTCAGAGTATAGGGTTAGAGGGTACATACCTCAACATGTTAAAAGCCATCTATGAAAAACCTACAGCAAATATCATTCTCAATGGGGAAAAGCTGAGAGCTTTTCCCCTAAGGTCAGGAATGCGGCAGGGATGTCCACTATCACCACTGATATTCAACATAGTATTAGAAGTCCTAGCTTTAAGTAGGATATGGAGTCCTTCCTCATCTCTTATTACAGTCTTTGGTTTAAAATCTAATTTGACTGGTATAAGGATTGCCAGCTCAGCTTTCTTTTGGTGTCCATTAGCATGGTAATGATTTTCCACCCCCTCACTTTCAATCTGGCGGTGATTTTGGGTCTCAAATGAGTCACTTGCAGACAGCATATTGATGGATCTTGTTTTTTTATCCAATCTGATACCCTGTGTCTTTTGATTGGGGCATTTTGCCCATTTACATTCAGGTTAACTATTGAAAGATATGAATTCAGTGACGTTGTATTGCCTGTATGGTGACTGCACTGTATATTGTCTGTTTTCCTTTCTGGTCTATGTTGCTTTTCTGATCTCTCTTTGCTTAAAGGACCCCTTTCAATATTTCTTTCAGGGCTAGTGTTGTGTTTGCAAATTCCATTAGTTTTTGTTTGTCCTAGAAGCTTTTTATCTCTCCTTTTATTTTCAATGACAGCCTAGCTGGATACAGTATTCTTGGCATCATATTTTTCTCATTTAGTGCTCTGAATATATCATGCCAGTCCTATCTGGCCTGCCAAGTCTCTGTGGATAGGTCTGTTGCCAATCTAATGTTTCTACCATTGTACGTTACAGATCTCTTCTCTCAAACAGGTTTCAGGATTTTATCTTTGTCTCTGAGACTCATGAGTTTTACTATTAGATGTTGGGGTGTTGACCTATTTTTATTTATTTGAGGGGGGTCTCTGTGCCTCCTGGATTTTGATGCCTGTGTCCTTCCCCACATTAGGGTAGTTTTCTGCTATACTTTGCTCTAATATACCTTCTGCCCTTCTCTGTCTTTCTTCTTCTTCTGCGATCCCAATTATTCTTATATTGTTTCATCTAATGGTATCACTTAACTCTCGAATTCTGCCCTTGTGATCCAGTAGTTGTTTATCTCTCCTTTTCTCAGCTTCTTTTTTCCATCATTTGAACTTCTATATCACTAATTATTCTGCCTCATTTATCCTAGCAGTTAGATCCTCCAGTTTTTTCTCTTTTATTTAAATTTTATTGTTATGTAAATCACCATACATTACATCATTAGTTTTGGATGTAGTGTTCCATGATTCATTGTTTGTGCATAACACCCACTGCTCCACGCAGAACGTGCCCACTTTAATACCCATCACCAAGCTAAACAATCCCCCCACCCCACGCCCCTGTAGAAATCTCAGTTTGTTTTTCAGAGTTCATCCTCTCTCATGGTTGGTCTCCCCCTATGATTTTCCCCCCTTCATTCTTCCCCTCCTGCTATCTTCTTCTTCCTTTTTTTTTTCTTAACATATATTGCATTATTTGTTTCAGAGGTACAGATCTGTGATTCAACATTCTTGCACAATTCACAGCACTCGCCATAGCACATACCCTCCCCAATGTCTATCACCCAGCGACCCCATCCCTCTCACCCCCCCACCACTCCAGCAATCCTCAGTTTTTTTCCTGAGATTAAGAATTCCTCATATCAGTGAGGTCATATGATACATGTCTTTCTCTGATTGACTTATTTCACTCAGCATAACACCCTCCAGTTCCATCCACATCGTTGCAAATGGCAAGATCTCATTCCTTTTGATGGCTGCATAATATTCCATTGTGTATATATACCACCTCTTCTTTATCCATTCATCTGTCGGTGGACATCTTGGCTCTTTCCACAGTTTGGCTATTGTGGACAATGCTGCTATAAACATTGGGGTGCATGTACCCCTTCGGATCCCTACATTTGTATCTTTGTGGTAAATACCCAGTAGTGCAATTGCTGGATCGTATGGTAGTTCTATTTTCAACGGTTTGAGGAACCTCCATACTGTTTTCCAGAGTGGTTACACCAACTTGCATTCCCACCAACAGTGTGGCAGGGTTCCCCTTTCTCTGCATCCCCGCCAACATCTGTCGTTTCCTGAATTGTTAATTTTAGCCATTCTGACTGGTGTGAGGTGGTATCTCATTGAGGTTTTGATTTGGATTTCCCTGATGCTGAGCGATGTTGAGCACTTTTTCATGTGTCTGTTGGCCATTTGGATGTCTTCTTTGGAAAAATATCTGTTCATGTCTTCTGCCCATTTCTTGATTGGATTATTTGTTCTTTTGGTGTGGAGTTTGAACAGTTCTTTATAGATTTTTGATACTAGCCCTTTATCTGATATGTTATTTGAAAATATTTTCTCCCATTCTGTCGGTTGTCTTTTGGTTTTGTGGACTGTTTCTTTTGCTGTGTAAAAGTTTTTATCTTGATGAAATCCCAATAGTTCATTTTTGCCCTGGCTTCCCTTGCCATTGGCAATGTTTCTAGGAAGATGTTGCTGCCTGTGTTCTCCTTCAGGATTTTGATGGACTCCTGTCTCACATCTAGGTCTTTCAACCATTTGGAGTCTATTTTTGTGTGTGGTGTAAGGAAATGGTCCAGTTTCATTCTTCTGCATGTGGCTGTCCAATTTTCCCAACACCATTCGTTAAAGAGACTTTTTTCCATTGGACATTCTTTCCTGCTTTGTCAAAGATTAGTTGACCATAGAATTGAGCGTCCATATCTGGGCTCTCTATTCTGTTCCATTGATCGATGTGTCTGTTTTTGTGCCAGTACCATACTGACTTGATGATGAAAGCTTTGTAATAGAGCTGGAAGTCCAGAATTGTGATGCTGTCAACATTGGTTTTCTTTTTCAACATTCCTCTGGCTATTCGGGGTCTCTTCTGGTTCCATACAAATTTTAGGATTATTTGTTCCATTTCTTTGAAAAGGGTGTATGGTATTTTGATGGGGATTTCATTGAATGTGTAGATTGCTCTAGGTAGCATTGTCATCTTCACAATGTTTGTTCTTCCAATCTATGAGCATGGAAAGTTTTTCCATTTCTTTGTGACTTCCTCAAATTTTTTCATGAGTATTTTATAGTTTTCTGAGTACAGATATTTTACCTCTTTGGTTTGATTTATTCCTAGGTATCTTATGGTTTGGGGTGCAATTGTAAATGGGATCGACAACTTAATTTCTCTCTCTTCTGTCTTGTTGTTGGTGTATAGGAATGCCACTGATTTCTGTGCATTGTAATTATATCCTGCTACTTTACTGAATTCCTGTATGAGTTCTAGCAATTTTGGGGTGGAGTCCTTTGGATTTTCCACATAAAGTATCATATCATCTGGAAACAGTGAGAGTTTGACTTCCTCCTTGCCGATTCGAATGCCTTTCATTTCCTTTTGTTGTCTGATTGCTGTGGCTAGGACTTTTAATACTATGTTGAATGGCAGTTGTGGTAGTGGACATCCCTGCCGTGTTCCTGACCCTAGGGGGAAAGCTCTCAGTTTTTCCCCCATTGAGAATGATATTCACTGTAGGTTTTTCATAGATGGCTTTTATGATATTGAGGTAGGTAAACTCTATCCCTATACTCTGAAGAGTTTTGATCAAGAAAGGATGCTGTACTTCGTCAAATGCTTTCCCTGCATCTACTGAGAGGATCATATGGTTCTTGTACTTTCTTTTGTTAATATATTGTATCACGTTGATTGATTTGCGGATGTTGAACCAACCTTGCAGCCCAGGGATAAAATCCACTTGGTCATGGTGAATAATCCTTTTAATGCACTGTTGGATCCTATTGGCTAGTAGTTTGGTGAGAATTTTTGCATCCATGTTCATCAGGGATATTGGTCTGTAATTCTCCTTTTCGATGGAGTCTTTGTCTGGTTTTGGGATCAAGGTAATGGTGGCCTCATAAAATTAGTTTGGAAGTTTTCCTTCCATTTCTTTTCTTTTTTTTTTTTTTGGAACAGTTTCAGGAGAATAGGTATTAATTCTTCTTTAAATGTTTGGTAGAATTCCCCTGGGAAGCCATCTGGCCCTGGGCTTTTGTTTGTTGGGAGATTTTTGATGACTGCTTCAATTTCCTTAGTGGTTATAGGTCTGTTCAGGTTTTCTATTTCTTCCTGGTTCAATTTTGGTAGTTGATACATCTCTAGGAATGCATCCATATCTTCCAGGTTATCTAATTTGCTGGCATAGAGTTGCTCATAATATGTTCTTGTAATTGTTTGTATTTCTTTGGTGTTGGTTGTGATCTCTCCTCTTTCATTCATGATTTTGTTGATTTGGGTCATTTCTCTTCTCTTTTTGATAAGTCTGGCCAGGGGTTTATCAATCTTGTTCATTCTTTAAAAGAACCAGCTCCTAGTTTCGTTGATCTGTTGTACTGTTCTTTTGGTTTCTATTTCATTGATTTCTGCTCTGTTCTTTATTGTTTCTCTTCTGCTGGGTTTAGGCTTTATTTGCTGTTTTTTCTCTAGCTCCTTTAGGTGTAGGGTTAGGTTGTGTATTTGTGACCTTTCTTGTTTCTTGAGAAAGGCTTGTATTGCTATATACTTTCCTCTCAGGACTGCCTTTGCTGCATCCCAAAGATTTTGAACAGTTGTGTTTCATTTTCATTGGTTTCCATGATTTTTTGTAAAGATTTTTATTTATTTATTTATTTGAGAGAGAGAGAATGAGAGACAGAGAGCACGAGAAGAAAGACGGTCAGAGGGAGTAGCAGACTCCCTGCCGAGCAGGGAGCCCGATGTGGGACTCGATCTTGGGACTCCAGGATCATGACCCGAACCGAAGGCAGTCGTTTAACCAACTGAGCCACCCAGGCGCCCTCCATAATTTTTTTAATTCTTCTTTAATTTCCTGGTTGACCCATTCATTCTTTAGTAGGATGCTATTTAGTCTCCATGTATTTGAGTTCTTTCCGACTTTCCTCTTGTGATTGAGTTCTAGTTTCAAAGCATTGTGGTCTGAAAATATGCAGGGAATAATCCAAATTGTTTGGTACTGGTTGAGACCTGATTTGTGAAATAGGATGTGATCTATTCTGGAGAATGTTCCATGGGCACTAAAGAAGAATGTGTATTCCATTGCTTTGGGATGGAATGTTTTGAATATGTCTGTGAAGTCCATTTGGTCAAGTGTGTCATTTAAAGTCTTTATTTCCTTGTTGATCTTTTGCTTAGATGATCTGTCCATTTCAGTCAGGGGGGAGTTAAAGTCCCCTACTATTATTGAATTGTCAATATGGTTTTTCTTTGCTTTTGTTATTAATTGCCTTATATAATTGGCCGCTCCCATGTTAGGGGCATAGATATTTGCAATTGTTAGATCTTCTTGTTGGATAGACCCTTTAAGTATGATATGGTGTCCTTCCTCATCACTTATTACAGTCTTTGGGTTAAAATCTAATTTGTAAGATATAAGGATTGCCACCCCAGCATTCTTTTGGTGCCCATTAGCATGGTAAATGTTTTTCCACCCCTTCACTTTCAATGTCGGGGTGTCTTTGGGTCTAAAATGAGTCTCTTGCAGACAGCATATCAATGGGTCTTGTTTTTTAATCCAATCTGATAGCCTGTGTCTTTTGATTGGGGCATTTAGCCCACTGACATTCAGGGTAACTATTGAAAGATATGAATTTAGTGCCATTGTATTGTCTGTAAAGTGACTGTTACTGAATATTGTCTGTATTCCTTTCTGGTCCATGCTGCTTTAAGGCTTTCTCTTTGCTTAGAGGAAACCTTTCAATATTTCTTGGAGGGCTGGTTTCGTGTTTGCAAATTCCTTTAGTTTTTGTTTGTCCTGGGAGATTTTTCTCTCTCCTTCTATTTTCAATGATGGCCTAGCTGGATATAGTATTCTTGAATGTATATTTTCCTCCTTTAGTGCTCTAAATATATCATGCCAGTCCTTTCTGGCCTGCCATGTCTCTGTGGATAGGTCTGTTGCCAGTCTAATGTTTCTACCATTATAGGTTACATATCTCTTCTCCCGAGCTGCTTTCAGGATTTTCTCTTTGTCTCTGAGACTCGTAAGTTTTACTATTAGATGTTGGGGTGTTGACCTATTTTTATTGATTTTGAGAGGGGTTCTCTGTGCCTCCTGGATTTTGATGCCTGTTTCCTTTCCCAAATTAGGGAAGTTCTCTGCTATAATTTGCTCCAATATACCTTCTGGTCCTCTCTCTCTTTCTTCTTCTTCTGGGATCCCAATTATTCTAATGTTGTTTCGTCTTATGGTATCGCTTATTTTTCGAATTCTACCCTCGTGATCTAGTAGTTGTTTATCTCTCTTTTTCTCAGCTTCTTTATTTTGCATCCTCTGGTCTTCTATATCGCTGATTCTCTCTTCTGCCTCATTTATCCTAGCAATTAGTGCCCCCATTTTTTATTGCACCTCATTAATAGCCTTTTTGATTTTGACTTGGTTACATTTTAGTTCTTTTATTTCTCCAGAAAGTTTTTCTCTAATAACTTCCATCCTTTTTTCAAGCCCAGCTAGTATCTTTAAAGTCATGATTCTGAACTCTAGGTCCGACATCATACTAATGTCCGTTTTGAGTAGGTCCCTGGCAGACGGTACTACCTCTTGTTCTTTTTGTTGAGGTGATTTTTTCGTCTTGTCATTTTGTCCAGAGGAGAATAGATGAATGACAGAACAAAATGCTAACAGGTTAACAACCTCCCCAGAAAATATACTCTAAACAAATCAGAAAAGACCTGAAACCAGGGCAAAAGAAAGGGAAAGAAAGAAAAAAGAAAGAGGAAAAAAAAAAGAAAAAAGAAAAAGATAAAGACAGAACAAAAAAAAAACAGAATATGATTAAATATGATCAGGCTGGTACATAGATCAGTACCACACACTAGATTTTGGGTGTATTTTAGTCTGTTATAAGAAAGTGCCTCCTAAAATTTTAAGGAAAAAAGATTTATATATGTACGAAATAAGGGTTGATATGATGAAAGGATGGAATATGAGTGTAAAGATGAAAATTATAAAGAATTTTAAAAAAGGAAATGAGAAGAAGATGTTTGAAAAAAGAAATAAGAGGATTAAAAAAAGGAAAGAAAGAAAAAAAAGTGGGGGAGCGAACATGATCAGGCAGGAGACTAGAACAAAACCATACACTAGAGATTTAGGGTATATTTTGATATGTTAGAAGAAACTGTATCTCAAAATTTTAAAGAGAGAACAGCTTATATATATATCTGCCAAAAATAAGGGTAACTACTATGAAGGGATAAAATATGACTCTAAATATGAAAAATAAAATTTTTCTTTAAAAAAAGGATCGATAGGATGTTGATTGAAAAAGCAAAAAAGAAAAATTCAAAAAAAACAGTTAAAAAATTAACTTTGAAAGACTAATGAATCATTGTAAAAAAGCCATGAATTCTCTGTGCCATACTCCCCTATCGCTGGAGTTCTGCTGTTTTCATTGATCGGTAAACTTGGTCTTGGCTGGCTGTTCCTGCTGATATTCTGGGGGAGGGGCCTATTGCTGTGGTTCCCAAATGTCTTTGCTGGAGGCGGAATTGCCCCACCCTTGCCGGTCTGGGCTAAGCAATCTGTTCAGGTTTGGTCTCGGGAGCTTTTGTTCCCTGCAAGCTTTCCGTACAGCTTTGGAGGACGAGAGTGAACATGGTGGTCTCCCAATCTCCGACCTGGTGGAGCCAAGAACTCAGGGCCCTGCTCCTCAGTGCGCCCCCAGAGAAAAGAAGTCAGTCACTCCCATCTCCCCGGTCTCCGGCCACACTCCGTGCTCACCCGGCCTGTGACCGAGCGTTTCTATCTCTGGCACCCGACCCCGTGTGGAGTCTCCAAACCCAGCAGATCCCTGTGGTGCACTCCTGCACTGCTACTCCCGGGGGAGGATTGGGAGTCTCCCCAGATCTGCCTCTTGTTGGGTCCCTGCTGGAGGAGCAGTGGTTCGACTGTTTGGCCGATCACAGTTTATGGCAACCCCGAGCTGAGAGCCCGAGCCTCGGCTCCGTCTCTGCAGCCAGTTTCTCTGCTCGGATACTTGGGAGCTCTGCCACACTCAGACACCCCTAGTCTTTCTGTGACCTCGAGGGTTCTGAGACCACACTGTCCTGCGAGGTTTCCACCCCCCGCTTAGCCACTGGAGTGACGTCCCTCAGTGGAGCCGACTTCTAAAAGTTCCGATTTTGTGCTCCGCTGCTCTATCACTTGCCAGAAGCGGCCGCCGGGGGCCCCCTCCCCCGCCGTCTATCCTCCCAAATATCGGCTCGGATTCACTTCTCCGCACATCCTACCTTCCAGAAGGTGGTCGCTTTTCTGTTCAGAGAGTTGTTGCTATTCTTTTCTTCAATCTCCTGTTGAGTTCGTAGGTGTTCAGAATGGTTTGATCCCTATCCAGCTGAATTCCTGAGACCAGATGAAATTCAGGTCTCCTACTCCTCTGCCATCTTCCTCCGCCCCCAGATTATATATTTCTTAAGTATGTATCTTGTATCAGTTACATACCCCCCAACCATATCCTGCTGCCTTTCTATCCACTGCACAGAATAAATCTGGAGAAAAGTCTCATTGAATTGAAAATTTTTATTCTTCTACTAAAATGATTAATTTGGAATAAAGGTTCTAAATATCCTAATACTAGCCTTAGCCTCAGTGCCAGATGTTGCAGCTTATAATTTGCCCTAATTCTAGATATTTAAACCAAAACATTATGTACCCTGAATATCAGTAAGAATTAGTGGACTCCCATATCTATAAGAAGTAAGTTATTTTTTAATACAAGTTTCAACAATAAGGGTATATTTACTATCTTCAAATCCCTAAGTGTATTGTTATTTAGTCATGTAGCATAAGACTAATAAGAACACATGGGGGATAGCTAGCACTTTATCATTGCAGATATGAAATGCAGGTGTTATTTGCAACACATGAACAGATAGAATATTGATTTATACATATTATCCAAATGGCTATACACCATGGTAAAATAGTTATGACTTGTCCCTCCATGGTATTATCTTTTTTAATGTTACTATGTGCCTTTTTGTGAAGATGTTTTCAAAAGTAACAGGTAGCAACACGATTCAGAATATTTTTAAGTACTGAATTAATTATTGTTTTACATTTAGAGCATTAAGACATCTCCACAAGATTATGTGAGTGTAACTGAATACACTTATCTAGCAGTGACATTTTCTTTGGCCTTGAGGAAACAATTACTTAGTATATATAGGGAAACTTGTAAATTTGTTAAGTATTTTGAAGTAAACATCTTTGTGGATGTATATAAAAAACAAGAGCTGCACTATTGGAAACTACTGTTTACTAAGAGTAACACCAGGACATAACATTGATTATAAGAGCTTCCCAGACATCTCATTATCCTTGAACTAACCAGTATGGATTACCCATGGAGCTATTAAACTCTCTGGAAACCATTTTTATTCCTAGGCTTTTTTCCAAACTTTTCTGGAGGGGTAAGTGAGCTTAGATAGCTGAGCAAGAGATACGCACTGCAAGGAAGTGGGGTTATTTTCAAAAATTCTCCCTGGAGGCAAGAATTGAAGCTGAGATCTCAGTGCATGATATATTTGCAATTATGTCAATAGAAACTCAAATGGTGTGTGTGCCCAAATAGTCCACAACATGGAGTTGATAATATTCCAGGGAAGCTGCTAAACACAAAGCTGTCGTATTATACATTTGCAGGGATAACAAGTTCCCAAACAATTTTAATTAAAATGTGATTTGGAATGACATCTAACATTTGACAAATGTTGAAACTTCTGAACTGGGTGCCTGGGTGGCTCAGTCTTTCAGTGTCTGCCTTCGGCTCAGGTCATGATCCCAGGGTCCCGGGATTGAGTTCCACATCGGGCTCCCTGCTCAGCAGGAAGCCTGTTTCTCTCTCTCCCACTCCCCCTGCTTGTGTTCCTGCTCTCACTCTCTCTCTCTGTCAAATAAATAAATAAAATCTTTAAAAAAAAGAAACTTCTGAACTTACAGAGTTGTCCTATTCTAGAGAACTGTGTTGCTAGTACAGATTAGGCAGCTTACTTTAGATTCAAGTAAAAATGCAAATAACTGGCTGAGCTTATGGGGAAATACAGACACACCTGTACCTCTGCAAAATATTTGCTTTGTGAAAGGTGGAAATTGCCTTTTGTGACAGGAAACTCCATGTTGCTTGCTCAGCTTCATTGTTGAGCCTTCCTCTTTGGCATAGGAGAAGTGGAATTCTGGGTCTGATGAGTTTAGGGAATTAGTACACACCAAAAGAACAAAACTGTTTCATCTGGTTCAGGCAGCTATTACTATTCAGCATCTCCTAAACATGAATCTGTAATAAGACGAAATGGAATGATTCCTGCCATTCTTGAAATTTTCCTTTATTCCTTCCCTTCCACTCCCACTATGATCCATTTTGAGGGGAGGATTCCATAAAATGTATATATAATTGTGATACACAACATGTGGGATTCGGGAGGGATGCAATCCTGTGCCAGCAGTTTGTGTAAATCAAGTATTTTGTAGCCACACTGTTTATAAATGATTCAGTTCAATTATTATAAATTCAAAACTCTTCTAGGCACCCTAGGGAATATAAAATGTGAGAGAAATGTATCTGTCTTCTAGTAAGAGGAAAGTCACTGGAAGATAACATATACCCATGTATTAAGAATTCTTGATGTCTATTTGATTGAGATTATTTTTATGATAAGGTGGAGAAGAGTTTTACCTGATTTAATCACATGAAACAATTTCTAAAATTTCTCTTTGTCTCTGTTTCTTTCTATTTATGTATCTCTGTGTATATATATTTCTTATATTGGTTCCCTGTATTGGTTTTCTAATCTGATTATATTTCAAGGCATTAATGACTCTATTTTCAGTGATAAAGAAGACACTGGACACTGATGGTCCATGGTGTGATGTGGCAATAGAGATATGCAAAATGACACTACTGGAAAATCTTAATCAAATACTTACAAAAAGTAAAGTTGTGGATGACTACATATCTGATACCTTAAAATATTTTTGTCAAACTAGTGAATATAATGATAATGGCTTGTTGCTACAGACTGCATTGGAGGGAGTAGTGGGAGAGGATGAATTCAGAGCTCCTAATTCTCAGCTCAGTTTCTACATAATTACCTGAAATTTCCTATGTCTTCCTTGAAAGAAACCCTTATTTCCTGCAGTGAAAGGTCTGAGATGCTGAATACAAAATTCAGAGAATCATCCCGTGCATGGATGATTTGAATCTCCAACTTTGTAAGGTTTCATCTGTTAAAATAAGACATTAATTTGGAATTATGTGGATCCTAAAATTTGGAATGGAGACATATGGACATATACTGATGAAGTTGAGGATAATGAACCCCCAAATTCTAGTTCTTTGTCAGGAGCACCAGCTCTTCCACCCTTGTCAGAGGAGTTTAACCCTGATTTGCCCAAGGACTTTTAATGGCCATCCCTGAGGTAAGTTACCTTGTAACGACCTTGTAGATTCTTCTCAGGATCTATCCCAAATTTCCCTCTTCACTTATAAACCTATAACTAGACACAAGTCCCAGAAGACCTTGAAGGCTGAGGTACAAGTTGAGACCGATGAGGAGGTGCACTGTACTCCAAAATAATGACATGATTTTTTCAATTTACATAGAAAAATGGAGAACATGTGTGGGAATAGATATTAAGGATTTGGGATAATGGTGGAAGGAACATAAATTTAGATCAGGCTGAAATTATTAATATGGATTCCCTAAGAATGTATTCAATGTTGCAGCTCAAGGAGATAGAGTTCTCTGACAATTTGATTGGTTGGGTGGTAAAATATGGACCAAAAAGTGCCTACACTAAATGAAATCAAAATGTCGAAACTTCCTTGATATACTGAAAAGGAAGGTATCAAAAAACTTAGGGAGATTGGAATTTTAAGGTGGATTTATTATATAAAATCTTCATACTAACATCAGGAGGGTCCAGAGGACACACCTTTCTCTAAAACTGTGCAAAATTAATTTGTGAAGTGGGACTCAGCATTGTTGAAGAACTCTGTGGTCTTTCTTGTCTGTAAGTGAGATATTACAGTGGGAACTGCTACCACTAAAGTAGAATGTTTAAACACAATGGGGATAAGTGGATCCTAGGGTGGCAGGAACCAAGTCACATTATGCAATTGCCAAGGGCAAGGTTGGTATGGTTGCTATAATTGACAGTGAAGTCAAAGCAGTAGTAAGAATAGTCTGACTCCCAGAAACCTATGGTGTTGGCTAGTTGATCATGATGTTCAAAGAAGAAATGATACCTAGTCTCCTGAAGTTGTTTCAAAAAATAGAAACAGAAGGAAAGCTTCCAGACTCATTTTATGAGGCTAACATTACCTTAATCACCAAACCAGACAAATACCCCAACAAAAAGGAGAATTTCAGACTGATATCCCTGATGAATATGGATTCCAAAATCCTCAACAAAATCCTAGCTAATAGGATCCAACAATACATTAAAAGGATCATCCACCACGACCAAGTGGGATTTATCCCCGGGGTGCAAGGGTGGTTCAACATCGCAAATCAATCAATGTGATAGAACACATTAATAAGAGAAGAGACAAGAAACATATGGTCCTCTCAATTGATGCAGAAAAAGCATTTGACAAAATACAGCATCCTTTCCTAATTAAAACTCTTCTCAGAGTATAAGGATAGAGGGAAAATTCCTCAAGTTCATAAGTTCATAAAATCCATCTATAAAAAACCCACAGCAAATATCCTCCTCAATGGGGAAAAGCTGAGAGCCTTTCCCTTAAGATCAGGAACACGTCAAGGATGTGCACTCTTGCCACTATTGTTCAACATAGTACTAGAAATCCTGGCCACAGCAATCAGACAACAAAAAGAAATGAAAGGTATTCACATTGGCAAAGAAGAAGTCAAACTCTTCTTTTCGCAGATGACATGATACTTTATGTGGAAAACACAAAAGACCACCCCCAAATTACTAGAACTCATACAGCAATTCAGTAATGTGGCAGGATACAAAATCAATGCACAGAAATCAGTTGCTTTCTTATATACTAACAATGCAACTGTAGAAAGAGAAATTAGAGAAATTATTCCATTTACAATAGTACCAAAAACCATAAGATAACTCAGAATAAACTTAACCAAAGAGGTAATGGATCTATCCTCTAGGAACTACAGAACCTCATGAAAGAAATTGAAGAAGATACAAAAAGATGGAAAAACATTTCATGCTCATGGATCAGAAGAATAAACATTGTTAAAATGTCTATACTGCCCAGAGCAATTTACACCTTCAACGCCATCCCAATCAAAATTTCAAAGACATTTTTCACAGTGCTGGAACAAACAATCCTAAAATTTGCATAGGATCATGATGTTCATAGAAGAGAAATATATAGGCAGTCTACCAAATTATTTCTTGATCTGTATAAGCAAGAAAATTATAGGTCAAGTGAACAGGAATCTAACATTAATTACTAAAACAGAAATTCATGGTCCCTCAATCAATCCTGAGACTTGAGCCAGTGTAGAGACATAGAACCCCCTTAATGAAGGGGAGCCTTGATCCCCTTGAAGAAAGACTCCAATACACTACCAAAAATGCATATTGTTAATTTTTATCTCAACTTTCCCCAAAAGGACCTACAGCTTTTTCCCTGGGTGACTATGCATTGAGGAAAGGGAAATAATCAGACTTATAGGGGATTAATGGACACTAGCTCTGAACTGATAGTAATTCCTGGAGATTCAAAACATCACTGTGGTCCACCACTCAAATTAAGGGTTTACACAGGTCAAGTAACCAGTGGAGCATCAGCTCAAGTCCATCATACTTTGGGTCCGGTGTGTCCCCAAACTGACTTGGTGGTAATTTCCCCAGTTCTACAATGCATAAATGGAATAGGAATGCTCAGACTGGCGGAATCCCCACATTAGTTCCTGATCTGTGGAGTATGGGTTGTAATGGAAGGAAAGTCCAAATGGAAGTCACTAGAAGTTTGTCTGCCTAGGAAAATAGGAAAAAAAAAAAAAAACACTACCATATTCTTGGAGGGATTGAAGACATCCGTGGCACCATCAAGGACCTGAAGAATTCTGGGATGGTAACTCTCATCACACCTCATTTAATTCACCTATTTGGCCAGTGCAGAAAATGGATGAAACTTGGAGTATAAGAATAGATCATCATAGGCAGTGAAGCAAGATGGTGGAGGAGTAGGAGACCTGAATTTCATCTGGTCTCAGGAATTCAGCTGGATAGGGATCAAACCATTCTGAACACCTACGAACTCAACAGGAGATCGAAGAAAAGAATAACAGCAACTCTCTGAACAGAAAAGCGACCACTTTCTGCAAGGTAGGACGTGCGGAGAAGTGAATCCGAGCCGATATTCGGGAGGATAGACGGCGGGGGAGGGGGCCTCCGTCGGCCCCTTCTGGCACGTGATAGAGCAGCAGAGCACAAAATCGAAACTTTTAGAAGTCGGCTCTGCTGAGGGATGTCGCTCCAGTGGCTAAGCAGGAGGTGGAACCCTCGCAGGACAGTGTGGTCTCAGGACCCTCGGGGTCACAGAAAGACCAGAGGTGCCTGAGTGTGGCAGAGCTCCCAGGTATCAGAGCGGGGAAGCCAGCTGCAGAGACGGAACTGAGGCACAGGCTCTCAGCTCGGGATGCCATAAACTGTGATCTGCGGCACAGTCGGGCCACTTCTCCTCCAGCAGAGACCCAACAAGTGGCAGATCTGGGGAGACTCCCAATCCTCCCCCGGCAGGAGCAGCGTGGGAGTGCACCACAGGGATCTGCTGGGTTTGGAGACTCCACACCAAGTCGGGTGCCAGAGATAGAAACTCTCGGTCACAGGCCAAGTGAGCACGGAGTGTGGCCAGAGACCGGGAAGACAGGAGTGATTGACTGCTTTTCTCTGGGGGCACACAGAGGAGTGGGGCCCCGTGTTCTCAGCTTCTCTGGGGCGGAGATTGGGACGCCGCCATTTTCACTCTCGTCCTCCAAAATTTTACGGAAAGATTGCAGGAAACGAAAGCTCCCAAGAGCAAATCCGAGCAGATTACTTAGCCCAGACCCTGCAAGGACTGGGCAATTCGGCCTCTGGCAAAGACATTTTGGAACCACGGCAACAGGCCCCTCCCCCAGAAGATCAACAAGAACAGCCAACGAAGACCAAGTTTACCCATCAATGAGACTGGCGGAACTCCAGCGCTAGGGGAATACTACACATAGATTCCATGGCTTTTTTAAACATGATTCTTTAGTCTTTCAAAGTTAGTTTTTTATAACTGTCTTTTTTTTGAATTTTTCTTTTTCCCTTTTTCAACCAACATCTTATCAATCCCTTTTTTAAAAACCAGTTTTATTTTTCATTTTTAGAGTCATATTCTCTCCCTTCATAGTAGTTACCCTTATTTTTGGCATATATATATATATATATATATATATATATATATATATATATATATATATATGTTGCTACGGCATTGTTTGTAGAGGCAATAAGAAAAAATGGAATTCTTATATTTGTTATTAGTTAAATAATTATGAAGTAGTTACAGCTTATAATGTTGTATAACCATTGAGATAATAAATTAGAGCTATACCAGTTGAAATGGAGCAATTTTCACAAGTTGTTATTGAAAAGTGAGATGGGGATGTAAAAAAGGCAAAATCTACTGAACATATATGTAATCACTATGATGTTAACTCTTTGTTACTAGATGTTAACACATACGTACTCACTAAGATGTTAATTCAAGAGTTTGTTCCCACAAACATACAGTTTATTTATATTTAGTGATAGGTAAAACAATCAGGAAACAAATACAACCCATCTGTTTCAATGCTTGTTAAATCACCTTTCCACAAATAACCTTAAAGCAATCCCCATACCATAGTTGAAGTTTAGAGGTAAGCCATCTGGGAGAGGTAAGTAAAATAAAAAAAAATGATCGTACCCCAAAACTCCCCCAAAACCTATCAAGCAAAAATAGTATAATGCCATTGCTGTAAAATTGTATAAAAGAGTGCATGAACAGTTTAAAACATTAGAAAAAGTAACAGAACCATATCTATCGACCTGTGGGTATAAACAAAATATATTAAATGAAATGAGAAAGTTGTAGAGTAGTGTGTATATGTAATATGCTTGTGTTTCTAAAATCAGATGAGCAAACAAATCTCTCATATATATGAATTTATATATATATGAAGAAGGGCAAAATGTATGAACTAGGCTGTTAATGTCAGTTTTCAGTTACCTCAGAGAGAAAGTCAGTGGTAAGAAGTGATGGAAGAGTAATTTCTCAATGAAACATAAAATGCACACTTTTATAAAATAAATTGTTTTTAGTATGGTAAATTTGGCTATTTAAATACATTCATACTAATTTTTTGTAAGACAGATAATGATCCCCTAATTTTCCATCCTTTATACTTCTCGATATTTCTACATAGCTCCATAACAAATGATAAATTCCTGAAAAAGTTGTTATCCCTATAAAATCTCCTAATTCTAATACATTCAAAAAATCTTTTTACTCAATTTGTAAATGGCATTTTATTTGCTAATTTTATTTCCCTAAATATAATCTGATAGAAATTTTCTACTAGAGGCAGTATCACATTGAAAAAGACAATGAAATACAAGTCGGGAGACCTGGATTCTAGTCCTGTCTTTGCCACTGTGTGACCTTTTTAAACCTCATTATAAAGAAAAGAAAAGAAGAACAGACTAGAAGTAATTAGAATTAGCAGAAACATGACACTAAGCAAATATGTCTAATTCATCATGCTATTATGCTTTGCTGAGCCCAGATGTGTTCAAATAATCCTGCACAGCCCAAGAAGCCAGTTTGAACCAATTGGTCAGTTTGCAGAAGAAATGATTTTTTTTTTTTGTCATTCCAAATAACCACTAGATCTTTTACATCAGTAGTCCTCAAAAACTCTCCATTGGTTGTTTATTGTCTTCCTCACAGATATGTCATTCACCTAGCCTTTTTCTGTCTTTCCCAACATCATTGAATATACACTAAACATTCGTGAAATACCTGAAAATCTTTCTAATTAGCATCACCAAGGAAAAATAATTATATCTTGTAAGTTCCACCTACCTTTACCCTGGGTCTCATCTACTCATTTCTTTTTGTTTTTTTAAACCACTTTATTACAGAACAGTTGACAAACAAAAAGCTACACATTTTAGGGGTGCCTGGGTGGCTCAGTCATTAAGCATCTGCCTTCGGCTCAGGTCATGATCCCAGGGTCCTGGGATGGAGGCCCACATTGGGCTCCCAGCTGTGGAGCTTCTCCCTCTCCCACTCCCCCTACTTGTGTTCCCTCTCTAGCTCTCTCTCTCTCTCTCTGTCAAATAAATAAATAGAATCTTTAGGAAAAAAAGCTACACATTTTAAATATCTATATCCTGGCTATGGGAGAAAATACACAATATATTGGAAGTTAATTCAGAGCATATATAGCCTCATAGAGAACTTAACCATAACCCTGCAAAGTATTGCCACCTAACTGGCAGTGTAACTGAGTCTTCAAAAGGCAATTCCACCATTCCATCAAGCTGGCTGCTTCAGGATGGTGGGAACCATGATAAGACTAGTGAATTCCATGATCATGGGTTCATTGCCACACTTTATTTGCTCTGAAGTTAGTTGCTTGATAAAAAATTATGTTGTATGGAATGCCATAATAGTGCATAAGGCACCATCAAGTCCACCTCTAGTAGATTTTGCAGAAGCAGTACATGTAGGAAAGACAAATCCAGATACAGAGTGTCTATTCCCATAAAAATGAAACACTGCCCCTTCCATGGTGGAAGTCATTTACCTGCTCCAGGTAACTGTCTGATCACCCCAGGGAAATGGTCCATATTGGAGACTTAGTGTTGGTCTCTGCTGCTGGCAGATTAGGCATTCAGTGGTGATTAAAGTCAGGTTAATATTGGTGAGCTGAAATCCATATTGCTGAGCTCATACATAACCTCCATCCCTGCCATTATGGCCATTGTTATAAGCCCACTGGATAGTGACAGGAAAAGCTGGGCAGAGTCTGTTATCCTCAGAATGTGTCATCCTATCCACTTGATTATTAAAATCCTCTTCTTTCTTTAAATGGTTTTTATTGTGTTTAATTAGCCAACATATAGTACATCATTAGATTTTTTTTATTTTTTATTGTTATGTTAATCACCATACATTAAATGATTAGTTTTTGATGCAGTGTTCCATGATTCATTGTTTGTGCATAATACAAAGTGCTCCACACAGAACATGCCCTCTTTAATACCCATCACAAGGCTAACCTATCCCCCATCCCCCTCCCCTCTAGAACCCTCAGTTTGTTTTTCAGAGTCCATCAAATCTCATGGTTCGTCTCCCCCTCTGATTTACCACCCTTCATTCTTCCCCTCCTGCTATCTTCTTCTTTTTTTTTTTTTCTTAACATATATTGCATTATTTGTTTCAGGGGTACAGATCTGTGATTCAAAAGTCTTGCACAATTCACAGCGCTCACCATAGCACATACCCTCCCCAATGTCTATCACCCAGCCACCCCATCCCTCCCACCCCACCCCCACTCCAGCAACCCTCAGTTTGTTTCCTGAGATTAAGAATTCCTCATATCAGTGAGGTCATATGATACATGTCTTTCTCTGATTGACTTATTTCACTCAGGATATAACCCTCCAGTACCATCCATGTCGTTGCAAATGGCAAGATCTCATTCCTTTTGATGGCTGCATAATATTCCATTTTGTATATATACCACTTTTTCTTTATCCATTCATCTGTCGATGGACATCTTGGCTCTTTCCACTGTTTAGCTACTGTGGACATTGCTGCTATAAACAACGGGGTACACTTACCCTTCGGATCCCTGCATTTGTATCTTTGTGGTAAATACCCAGTAGTGCAATTGCTGGATCGTATGGTAGCTCTATTTTCAACTTTTTCAGGAACATCCATACTGTTTTCCAGAGTAGTTGCACCAACTTGCATTCCCACCAACAGTGTAGCAGGGTTCTCCTTTCTCCACATCCCCGCCAACATCTGTCAATTCCTGACTTGTTAATTTTAGCCATTCTGACTGGTGTGAGGTGGTATCTCATTGAGGTTTTGATTTGGATTTCCCTGATGCTGAGCGATGTTGAGCATTTTTTCATGTGTCTCTTGGCCATTTGGATGTCTTCTTTGGAAAAATGTCTGTTCATGTCTTCTGCCCATTTCTTGATTGGATTATTCTTTGGTTGTTGAGTTTGTTAAGTTCTTTATAGATTTTGGATACTAGCCCTTTATCTGATATGTCATTTGCAAATATCTTCTCCCATTCTGTCAGTTGTCTTTTGGTTTTGTGGACTGTTTCTTGTGCTATGCAAAAGCTTTTTATCTTGATGACATCCCAATAGTTCATTTTTGCCCTTGCTTCCCTTGCCTTTGGTGATGTTTCTAGGGAGAAGTTGCTGCAGCTGAGGGCGAAGAGGTTGTTGCCTGTGTTCTCCTTTAGGATTTTGATGGACTCCTGTCTCACATTTAGGTCTTTCAACCATTTGGAGTCTATTTTTGTGTGTGGTGTAAGGAAATGGTCCAGTTTCATTCTTCTGCATGTGGCTGTCCAATTTTCTCAACACCATTCATTAAAGAGACTGTCTTTTTTCCATTGGACATTCTTTCCTGCTTTGTCGAAGATGAGTTGACCATAGAGTTGAGGGTCCATTTCTGGGCTCTTGATTCTGTTCCATTGATCGAGGTGTTTGTTTTTGTGCCAGTACCATACTGTCTTGATGATGACAGCTTTGTAATAGAGCTGGAAGTCTGGAATTGTGATGCCACCAGCCTTGCTTTTCTTTTTCAACATTCCTCTGGCTATTTGGGGTCTCTTCTGGTTCCATACAAATTTTAGGATTATTTGCTCCATTTCTTTGAAAAAAGTGGATGGTATTTCACTGGGGATTGCATTGAATGTGTAGATTGCTCTAGGTAGCATTGACATCTTCACAATGTTTGTTCTTCCAATCCATGAGCATGGAACGTTTTTCCATTTCTTTGTGTCTTCCTCAATTTCTTTCATGAGTATTTTATAGTTTTCTGAGTACAAATCCTTTGCCTCTTTGGTTAGATTTATTCCTAGGTATCTTATGGTTTTGGGTGCAATTGTAAATGGGATCGACTCCTTAATTTCTCTCTCTTCTGTCTTGTTGTTGGTGTATAGGAATGCCACTGATTTCTGTGCATTGATTTTATATCCTGCCACTTCACTGAATTCCTGTATGAGTTCTAGCAGTTTTGGGGTGGAGTCTTTTGGGTTTTCCACATAAAGTATCATATCATCTGCAAACAGTTTGACATCTTCTTTTCCGATTTGGATGCCTTTGATTTCATTTTGTTGTCTGATTGTTGTGGCTAGGACTTCTAATACTATGTTGAATAACAGTGGTTATAGGGGACATCACTGCCGCATTCCTGACCTTAGGGGGAAAGCTCTCATTTTCCCCCCCATTGAGAATGATATTCACTGTAGGTTTTTCATAGATGGCTTTTATGATATTGAGGTATGTACCCTCTATCCCTATAGTCTGAAGAATCTTGATCAAGAAACAATGCTGTACTTTGTCAAATGCTTTTTCTGCATCTACTGAGAGGATCAAATGATTCTTGTTCTTTCTTTTGTTAATGTTTTGTATCACGTTGATTGATTTTCAGATGCTGAACCAACCTTGCAGCCCAGGGATAAATCCCACTTGGTCGTGGTGAATAATCTTTTAAATGTACTGTTGGATCCTATTGGCTAGTATTTTGGTGAGGATTTTTGCATCCATATTCATCAGGGATGTTGGTCTGTAATTCTCCTTTTTGATGGGGTCTTTGTCTGGTTTGGGGATCAAGGTAATGGTGGCCTCAAAACGAGTTTGGATGTTTTCCTTCCATTTCTGTTTTTTTTGGAACAGTTTCAGGAGAATAGGTATTAATTCTTCTTTAAATGTTTGGTAGAATTCCTCTGGGAAGCCATCTGGCCCTAGGCTTTTGTATGTTGAGAGATTTTTCATGACTACTTCAATTTCATTACTGGTTATAGGTCTGTTCAGGTTTTCTATTTCTTCCTGGTTCAGGTTTTGTAGTTGATACATCTCTAGGAATGCATCCATTTCTCCCAGGTTATCTAATTTACTGGCATATAGTTGCTCATAATATGTTCTTGTAATTGTTTGTATTTCTTTGGTGTTGGTTGTGATCTTTCCTTTTTCATTCATGATTTTGTTGATTTGGGTCATTTCTCTTTTCTTTTTGATAGGTCTGGCCAGGGGGCTATCAATCTTGTTAATTCTTTCAAAGAACCAGCTCCTAGTGTCTTTGATCTGCTCTACTCTTCTTTTAGTTTCTATTTCATTGTTTTCTGCTCAGATCTTTATTATTTTTCTTCTCCTGCTGGGTTTAGGATTTATTTGCTGTTCTTTCTCAGCTCCTTTAGGTGTAGGGTTAGGTTGTGTATTTGAGACATTTCTTGTTTCTTGAGAAAGGGTTATATTGCTATATACTTTCCTCTTAGGACTGCCTTTGCTGCTTCCAAAAGATTTTGAACAGTTGTGTTTTCATTTTCATTGGTTTCCATGAATTTTTTTAATTCTTCTTTAATTTCCTGGTTGACCTATTCATTCTTTAGTAGGATGCTCTTTAGCTTCCATGTATTTGAGTTCTTTCCAACTTTCCTCTTTTGATTGAGTTCTAGTTTCAAAGCATTGTGGTCTGAAAATATGCAGGGAATGATCCCAATCTTTGGTACTGTTTGAGACTTGATTTGTGACCTAAGAGGTGATCTCTTCTGGAGAATGTTCCACGGGCACTAGAAAAGAATATGTATTCTGTTCCTTTGGGATGGCAAGTTCTGAAAATGTCTGTGAAGTCCATTTGGTCCCGGGTGTCATTTAAAGTCTTTATTTCCTTGTTGATCTTTTGCTTAGATGATCTGTCCATTTCAGTCGGGGGGGTGTTAAAGTCCCCCACTATTATCGTATTGTTGTCAATCTGTTTCTTTGTTTTTGTTATTAATTGTCTTATATAATTGGCTGCTCCCATGTTAGAGGCATAGATATTTACAATTGTTAGATCTTCTTGTTGGATAGACCCTTTAAGTAGGATATAGTGTCCTTCCTCATCTCTTATTAGTCTTTGGGTTAAAATCTAATTTGTCTGATATAAGGATTGCCACTCCAGCTTTCTTGTGGTGTCCATTAGCATGGTAAATGGTTTTCCACCCCCTCACTTTCAATGTGGGTGTGTCTTTGGGTCTAAAATGAGTCTCTTGCAGACAGCGTATTGATGGGTCTTGTTTTTTAATCCAATCTGATGGCCTGTGTTTTTTGATTGGGGCATTTAGCCCATTTACATTCAAGGTAACTATTGAAAGATATGAATTTAGTGCTATTGTACTGCTTGTTTAGGTGATTGTTACTGTATATTGTCTGTGTTCCTTTCTGGTCTATGTTGCTTTTAGGCTATCTCTTTGCTTAGAGGACCCCTTCCAATATTTCTTGTAGGGCTGGTTTTCTGTTTGCAAATTCCTTTAGGTTTTGTTTGTCCTGGAAGCTTTTTATCTCTCCTTCCATTTTCAATGAAAACCTAGCTGGATATAGTATTCTTGGCTGCATATTTTTCCTGTTTAGTGCTCTGAAGATATCATGCCAGTCCTTTCTGGCCTGCCAGGTCCCTGTGGATAAGTCTGTTGCCAATCTAATGTTTCTACCATTATAGGTTACATATCTCCTCTCTTGAGCTGCTTTCAAGATTTTCTCTTTGTCTCTGAGACTGGTAAATTTTACTATCAGATGTCGGGGTGTTGACCTATTTTTATTGATTTTGAGAGGGGTTCTTCTCTGCCTGCTGGATTTTGATGCCTGTTTCCTTCCCCACATTAGGGAAGTTCTCTGCTATAATTTGCTCCAATATACCTTCTGCCCCCCTCTCTCTTTCTTCTTCTTCTGGGATCCCAATTATTCTAATGTTGTTTCGTCTTATCATATCACTTATCTCTCGAATTCTGCCCTCGTGATCCAGTAGTTGTTTATCTCTCTTTTTCTCAGGTTCTTTATTTTGCATCCTCTGGTCTTCTATATCACTAATTCTCTCTTCTACCTCATTTATCCTAGAAGTTAGTGTCCCCATTTTTATTGCACCTCATTAATATCCTTTTTGATTTCGACTTGGTTAGATTTTAGTTCTTTTATTTCTACAGAGAGGGTTTCTCTAATAACTTCCATGCTTTTTTCATGCCCAGCTAGTATAACATAGAGAGTTCTCTAGTATAACATTTATATAAGAATTCCATTTTTTTCTTATTGCCTCTACAAACAATGCCGTAGCAAACATACCTATATATATTCTCTCATACTGGTGTTTTTATTGCCATGGGCTAAATTCCTAGTAGTAGAGCTGTGACCTTGGAAGATATGTGTGTTTTAAAAATGTAATAGTTCTATCAAATAACTTTTCCAAAGAGCTCTAATAGTTCAAATTCAAAGCCTGCATTATATGAAAGCAATATTTTTCTTCATATCCTTCAAATCCTAGGAGAGCTTTCCTTTTACTTTATTGCAAATAAAAAATAACACATGAAAGCTAGTATCACATTGTTATATGTATTTTCATCAGTGATTTTAGCATTTTTTCAAATGTGTGAGTTAATTTTCCCTTTTAAATTGCCTTTTCATGCTCTTTGCTCATTTTTTACCTCCATGGAGAGCTTAATTTTCTCTTAACAAATTCCTTAGAGTTACCAGTATCAGCATCACCTTTGTGTTGGTTGGAAATGCCCCAGCTCCAAACTACCATATCAGGATCTGCATTTTTATGAGATGTCAGGTATTTATCTTAAATTTTGAAAAATATTAATATAGATATTTCACATGTTCTTGTAATCTACTTTATTATTTTGTTTTATTTTTTTATGTTTGACTCTAATGCATCTTTTGCCTTAGAAAATTTATTAATGTTTCATAAATAGAAAGGCTTACTTTATTTATTTTTACAGACTCTAGTTTCTTATCTTGGTGAAGAACTTCTCTATCCCTAGATTACACATTTAGTCTCATACATATTTTAAGATTATTTAGTTTATTTTATATATCTTTTTGTTTTGATATATTAGGGAATAGAGTTTGAATTTATATTTTTACAGATGACTGTCAGTTGCACTTACAACACACATTATATAAGCCATTATTTTATCATTCAATTGATACTATCTGTGTATTATAGTAAATTATCATAGGCCCTAGGATCTGTTCCTGAATTCTTGAATTCTTTTTTTTTAAAGATTATTTATTTATTTATTTGACAGAGAGAAACACAGCGAGAGAGGGAACACAAGCAGGGGGAGCAGGAGATGGGGAGAAGCAGGTTCCCAGCTGAGCAGGGAGCCCAATGTGGGGCTTGATCCCAGGACCCTGGGATCATGACCTGAGCTGAAGGCAGACATTTAATGACTGAGCCACCCTGGCAGCCCCTGAATTCTCGTTCCACTGATATGTTTCTCTATCCCTACATCAATACCATATTGATTTGATTATGGTATCTTTATGAAATATTCTGATATATAGAAAGGCAAGTGACTGTACACTATTGTTTTTAAACTTTTCTTGATTGTTCTTCCAAATGGATTCTAAATTATCTTTGTTTCTAGTAAAAGCAACTTTGGGATTGTATTTGGAATGATACTAAACCTATCATTTGCACTTTTGTGGCATAAAGACCTTACATAAAATAGCATGGTATCCCTTTTTTTCTTTTTTTTAATTATAGTATAGATAACATGCAATATCACATTAGTTTCAGGTGTACAACATAGTGATTCAACAAGTTTATTCATTATGCTATGCTAACTACAAGAGTAGCTACCATCTGTTACCATAAAATGCTATTACACTAATATTGACAATATCCCCTAGGCAGTACCTTTTATTTCCATGCCTTATTCATTCCATAACTGGAAGCCTGTATGTCCCACTTCTTTTCATACACTTTGCTAATCCTCCAAGCCCCCTCCCCTCTGGCAACCATCAGTTTGTTCTTTGTATTTATTGGTCTGTTTCTGTTTTTTGTTTGCTTTTCATTTGTTTTGTTTTTGAAAATCCACATATAAGGAAAATCATATTATTTGTCTTTTTCTGATTTATTTTACTTAGCATAATACGTTCTATATCCCATCTATGCTGTCCCAAATGGAAAGATATCATCCTTTTTATGGTTCAGTATTATTCCATTGCGTATGTATGTATATAAACATCACATCATCTTTTTTAAATTTTTAAAAAATTATCTATTTTTTGAATTCCAGTATAATTAACATGCAGTATTATATTAATTTCAGGTGTATAATATAGTGATTCAACAATTCTATACATTACTCAGTGCTCATCATAGTGAGTGTACTTTTAAGCTCTTTCACCTATTTCACCAAACCCACAACTAGCCCCCCTCTGGCAACCACAGATTTGTTCTCTACATTTAAGAGTCTGGTGTTTTTGTTTGTTTGCTTGTTTTTCTCTTTGTTCATTTGTTTTGTTTCTTAAATTCCATATATGAGTGAAATCATCTGGTATTTGTCTTTCTCTGAATGACTTATTTCACTTAGCATTATACCCTCTAGATCCATACATGTTGTTGCAAATGGCAGAATTTCATTCTTTTTATGGCTGAGTAATAGTCCACTATATATATCTATATATATATATATATATATACCACTATGTGTGTGTATATATATATATACACCACATCTTTATCCATTCATCAGTTAATGGACACTTGGGCTGTTTGCATAATTTGGCTATTGTAGATAATGCTGGTGTAAACATCGGGGTGCATGTATCCCTTCAAATCAGTATTTTTATATTGTTTAAATAAATACCTAGTAATGCAGTTGCTGGATCAGAGGGTATTTCTATTTTTAACATTTTGCGGAACCTCCATACCTTTTTCCAGAGTGGCTGCACCAGTTTGGATTTCCACCAACAGTGCAAAAGTGTTCCCCTTTCTCTACCTCCTAGCCAACCCTTGTTGTTTCCTTTGTTGTTAATTTTAACCATTCTGACAGGTGTGAGGTGATATCTCATTGTACTTTTTATTGTATTTCCCTGATGATGAGTGATGTTGAACATGTTTTCATGGATCTCTTAGCCATCTGTATGTCTTCTTTGGAGAAATGTCTATTCACATCTTCTACCCATTTTTTAACTGCATTATTTGTTTTTTGGATATTTAGTTTTATATGTTCCTTATATATTTTGGATACTAACCCTATATCAGATATGTCATTATCAAATATCTTTTCCCATTCCATAGGTTGTCTTTTAGTTTTCTTGATTTTTTTTTCTTCACTTTGCAACTTTTTATCTTGATGAAGTCCCAATAATTTTTAGTTTCTTGTTTTTTGTTTTTGTTTTCCTTGCCTTAGAAGACATATCTAGTAAGAAGTTGATAATGCCACTGTCAAAGAGGTTGCTGCCTGTGTTCCCCTCTAAGATTTTTATGGTTTTCTGTCTCACATTTAGGTCTTTCATCCATTTGGAATTTATTTGTGTGTATCATGTAAGAAAGTGGTCCAGTTTCATTCTTCTGCATGTTGTTGTCCAGGTTTCCCAATACCATTTGTTGAAGATATTTTTTTCATTGGATATTCTTTCTTGCTTTGTCAAAGATTAGTTGATCATATGGTTGTGGATTCATTTCTGGGTTTTCCAATCTGTTCCATTGATCTATATGACTATTTTTGTTCCAGTACCATACTGTCTTGATCACTACAGCTTTGTGATGTAACTTGAAGTCCATAAATGTGATGCCTCAGCTTTGCTTTTCTTTTGCAAGATTGCTTTGGTTATTTGGGATCTTCTGTGGTTCCATACAAATTTTAAGATCATTTGTTCTAAGTCTGTGAAAAATGCTCATTTTATGTTGATAAGAATTGCATTAAATGTGTAGATTTCTTTGGGTAATATAGACATTTTAACAATATTTGTTCTTTTTTTAATTTTTAATTTATTCATTTGAGACACAGAGATACAGAGAGAGAGAGAGCATGACCAAGGAGAGAGGCAGAGGGAGAGGAAGAAGCAGGCTCCCCGCTGAGCCAGGAGCCCAATGTGGGGCTTGATCCCAGGACCCTGGGACCATGACCTGAGCCCAAGGCAGACGCTTAACCATCTGAGTCACCCAGGTGCCCCTTAACAATATTTGTTCTAATCCATGAGCATGGAATGTTTATCCATTTCTGGCATCTTCAATTTCTTCATCAGTGTTTTATAGTTTTCAGAGTACAGATCATTTACCTCTTTGATTAGGTTTATTCCTAGGTATCTTATGGCTTTTGGTGCAATTGTAAATGGGATTGATTTCTTGATTTCTCTTTCTGCTGCTTCATTATTGTTGTCTAGAAATGCAACAGATATCTGTACATTGATTTTGTATGCTGCAACTTTATTGAATTCTAGCAATTTTTTGGTGGAGTCTTTTGATTTTTCTAAATAAAGCATCATGGCATCTGCAAATAGTGAAAGTTTTCCTTCTCCCTTGCCATTTTGGATGTCTTTTATTTTTTTGTTGTGTGACTGCTGATGTTAGGACTTCCAGTACTATGTTAGATAACAGTGGAGAGAGTGGACCTCCTTGTCTTGTTTCTGACCATAGAGCAAAAGCTCTCAGTTTTTTCCCCATTGAAGGTGATATTAGCTGTGAATTTTTCATATATGACCTTTATTATGTTGAAGTATGTTCCCTCTAGTCTTACTTAGTTGAGGGTTTTTATCATAAATGGATGTTGTACTTTGTCAAATGCTTTTGCTGCATGTATTGAAAGGATCATATGGTTCTTTTTTTTTAAAAGATTTTGTTTATTTATTTGAGAGACAGAGAGCACGAGAGGGAAGAGGGTCAGAGGGAGAAGCAGACTCCCTGCCCAGCAGGGAGCCCGATGCGGGACTCGATCCCAGGACTCCAGGATCATGACCTGAGCCGAAGGCAGTCGCTTAACCAACTGAGCCACCCAGGCGCCCAAGGATCATATGGTTCTTATCCTTTCTTTATTATGTGGAGTATCACATTGATTGATTTGCAAATATTGAACCACCCTTGCATCCCAGGAATAAATCCACTTGATCATGGTTAATCACTCTTTACGGTACTCTTAGATTTGATTTGCTAGTATTTTATTGGGAAATTTTGCATCCATGTTCACCAGGGATTTTGGCCCGTAGTTCTCTTTTATAGTGGAGTCTTTGTCTGATTTTGGCATCATGGTAATGTCAGTCTCATAAAGTTAATTTAGAAGTTTTCCTTCCATTTTTATTTTTTGAGTAGTTTGAGAGGGATAGATATTAACTCATCTTTAAGTATTTTGTAGAATTTCCCTGGGAAGCCATCTGGCCCTGGACTTTTGTTTGTTGGGAGATTTTTGATTACTGAATCAATTTATTTACTGGTTATTGGTCTGTTCAAGTTTTCTATTTCTTCCTGGTTCAGTTTCGGTAGTTTGTATGTTTCTAGGAATTGATCCTTTTCTTCCAGATTGCCCAATTTATGGCAAATAGTTTTCATAACTTTTTTTATGATTGTTTTTATGTCTGTAGAGTTGGTTGTTATTTCTTCCCTCTCATTTGTGATTTTACTTACTTAGGTCCTTTCTCTTTTCCTTTTGATAAGTCTGGCAAGGAATTTATCAATTTTATTATGTTTTTCAAAGAACCAGCTCCTGATTTCATTGATCTGTTCTATTGTTTGTTGTTGTTGTGTTTATTTTTTAGTTTCTTATTTATTTCTGCTCTAATCTTTTTTTTTCTTTTTTAAATATAAATTCAAATAATTAACATATAATGTATTACTTTTTCAGGGGTACAGGTCTGTAATTCATCAGTCTTATATAATACCCAGTGCTCATTACAACACATACCCTCCCCAATGTCCATCACCCAGCCACCCTATCCTTCTACCTCCCTCCCCTCCAGCAACTCTCAATTTGTTTCCTATAATTAAGAGTATCTTGTGGTTTGTCTCCCTCTGTGGTTTTGTCTTGTTTCATTTTTTAACTCTCTTCCCTTTGATCCTCTGCCTTGTTTCTTAAATTCCACATACCAGTGAGATCATATGATAATTGGCTTTCTCTGATTGACTTAGTTCATTTAGCATAGTACCCTCTAGTTCCATCCATGTTGTAGCAAATGGCAAGATTTCATTTTTTGATGGTTGCATAATATTCCCTTGTATATATATACCACATCTTCATTATCCATTCATTAGTCAATAGACATTTGGGCTCTTTCCATAATTTAGCTACTGTGGAAATTGCTGCTATAAACATTGGGGTGCTGGTGCCCTTTCAGATCACTACATTTGTATCTATGGGGTAAATACCCAGTAGTGCAATTGCTGGGTCATAGGGTAGTTATATTTTCAACTTTTTTAGAATATCCATACTGTTTTCCACAGTGGCTGCACCAGCTTGCATTCCCACCAACAGTGTAGGAGGGTTCCCTTTTCTCCATATCCTCGCCAACATCAATCATTTCCTGACTCGGTTAATTTTAGCCATTCTGACTGGTGTGAGGTGGTATCTCATTGTAGTGTTGATTTGTATTTCCCTGATGACAAGTGATGTTGAACATTTCTTCATGTGTCTGTTGGCCATTTATATGTCTTCTTTGGAGAAATGTCTGTTCATGTTTTCTGCCTATTTATTTATTGGATTATTTTTTCTTTGGGTGTTGAGTTTGGTAAGTTCTTTATAGATTTTTGGATACTAGCCCTTTATCTGATATGCCATTTGCAAATATCTTCTCCCATTCTGTCAGTTGTCTTTTGGTTTTGTCAACTATTTCCTTTACTGTGCAAAAACTTTTTATCTTGATGAAGTCCCAGCAGTTCATTGTTGCCTTTGTTTCTTTTGCCTTTGGAGACATGTCTAGCAAGAAGTTGCTGTGGCCAAGGTCAAAGGTACTGCTTCCTGTGTTCTCCTCTAGGATTTTGATGGATTCCTGCCTCACACTGAGGTCTTTCATCCATTTTTTTTTTTCTTCAAAGATTTTTTTTATTTATTCATTCGAGACACAGAGATACAGAGAGAGAGAGAATGAGAGAGAGCATGAGCAGGGCGAGAGGCAGAGGGAGAGGGAGAAGCAGGCTTCCCGCTGAGGCAGGAGCCCGAAGCGGGGCTTGATCCCGGGACCCCAGGATCATGACCTGAGCCGAAGGCAGACGTTCAACCATCTGAGCCACCCACGCGCCCCTTTTCATTCATTTTGAATCTATTTTTGTGTATGGTGTAAGAAAATTGTCCAGTTTCATTCTTCTTCCTGTCTGTCCAATTTTCCTAACATCATTTGTTGAAGAGACTGTCTTTTTTTCCATTGGATGTTCTTTACTGCTTTGTCAAATATTAGTTGACCATAGAGTTGAGGGTCCATTTCTGGGCTCTCTATTCTGTTCCATTGATCTATGTGTCTGTTTTTGTGTCAGTACCATACTGTCTTGATGATCACAGCTTTGTAATAGAGTTTGAAGTCCAGAATTGTGATGCCCCCAGTTTTGGTTTTCTTTTTCAACATACATTTGGCTGTTCGGGGTCTTTTCTGGTTCCATATGAATTTTAGGATTATTTCTTCCAGTTCTGTGAAAAAAGATGATGGTATCTTGATAGGGTTTGTGTTAAATGTGTAGATTGCTCTGGGTAGCATAGAGATGTTAACAATATTTGTTCTTCTAATCCATGAACATGGAACGTTTTTCCATTTCTTTGTGTCTTCCTCAATTTATATCACGAGTGTTCTATAGTTTGCTGAGTACAGATCCTTTGCTTCTTTGGTTAGGTTTATTCCTAGGCATCTTATGGTTTTGAGTGCAATTATAAATGGGATCAATTCCTTAATTTCTCTTGCTTCTGTCTCATTGTTGGTGTATAGAAATGCAACTGATTTCTGTGCATTGATTTTATGTCTTGCCACATTACTGAATTGCTGTATGAGTTCTAGCAGTTTTGGGGTGGTCTTTTGGATTTTCCACCTAGACTATAATGTCATCTTCAAAGAATGAGAGTTTGACTTCTTCTTTGCTGATTCGGTTGGATTTTATTTCTTTTTGTTGTTTGATTGTTGAGATTAGGACTTCTAGTACTATGTTGAACAACAGTGGTCGTAGTGGACATCCTTGCTGTGTTCCTGACCTTAGGGGGAAAGGTCTCAGTTTTTCCCCATTGAGTATGATATTTGCTGTGGGTTTTTCATAGATGGCTTTTATGATATTGAGGTATGTACCCTCTATCCCTACACTGTGAAGAGTTTTAATCAAGAAAGGATGCTGTACTTTGTCAAATGCTTTTTCTGCATCTATTGAGAGGATCATATGGTTCTTGTTCTTTCTTTTATTAAGGTATTGTATCACATTGATTGATTTGCGGATGGTGAACCAACCTTGCAGCCCAGGAATAAATCCCACTTGGTCGTGGTGAATAATCATTTTAATGTACTGTTGGATCCTATTGGCTAGTATTTTGGTGAGAATTTTTGCATCCATGTTCATCAGGGATATTGGTCTGTAATTTTCCTTTTTAATGGGGTCTTTGTTTGGTTTTGAGATCAAGGTAATGCTGGCCTAATAGAATGAGTTTCAAAGTTTTCCTTCCATTTCTATTTTTTTGAAACAGCTTCAGAAGAATAGGTATTAACTCTTCTGTAAATGTTTGGTAGAATTTCCCTGAGAAGCCATCTGGCCCTGGTCTGTAGTTCATTGAGAGATTTTTGATTATTGCTTCAATTTCCTTGTTGGTTATGGGTCTGTTCAAGTTTTCTGTGTCTTCCTGGTTCAGTTTTGATGGGTTATATGTATCTAGGAATGCATCTATTTCTTCCAGATTTTTTAATTTGTTGGCATATCGTTGCTCATAATATGTTCTTATAATTGTTTGTATTTCTTCAGTGTTGATTGTGATATCTCCTCTTTCATTCATGATTTTATTTATTTGGGTCCTTTCTCTTTTCTTTTTGATAAGTCTGGCTAGGGTTTTATTGATTTTATTAATTCTTTCAAAAAACCAGCTCCTAGTTTCGTTGATCTATTCTACTGTTCTTTCGGTTTCTATTCATTGATTTCTGTTCTAATCTTTATTATTTCTCTTCTGCTGAGTTTAGACTTTATTTGCTGTTTTTTTTTTTCTCCAGCTCCTTTAGTTGTAGGGTTAGGTTGTGTATTAGAGACCTTTCTTGTTTCTTGAGAAAGGCTTGTATTGCTATACACTTTCCTCTTAGGACTGCCTTTGCTGCATCCCAAAGATTTTGAACAGTTGTGTTTCATTTTCATTGGTTTCCATGAATTTTTTTAATTCTTTAATTTCCTGGTTGACCCACTCATTTTTTAGTAGGATGCTCTTTAGCCTCCATGTAGTTGAGTTCTTTCCGACTTTCCTCCTGTGATTGAGTTCTAGATTCAAAGCATTGTGGTCTGAAAATATGCAGGGAATGATCCCAATCTTTTGGTACCAGTTGAGACCTGATTTGTGACCTAGGATGCCATTTATTCTGGAGAATGTTCCAGGTGCGCCAGAGAAGAATGTATATTCTGTTGCTTTGGAATGGAATGTTCTGAATATATCTGTGAAGTCCATCTGGTCCAGTGTGTACTTCAAAGCCCATATTTCCTTGTTGATCTTCTGCTTTGATGACTGACATGCCCATTTCAGTGAGGGTGGTGTTAAAATGCCCTATTATTATTTTTTTATTGTTGATGTGTTTCTTTGATTTTGCTATTAATTGACTTATATAATTGGCTGCTCCCATGTGAAGGGCATAATTATTTAAAATCGTTAGATCTTTTTTGTTGGATAGACCTTTAAATTATGACATAGTGTCCTTCCTCCTCTTTTATTATAGTCTTTGTTTTAAAATATAATTTGTCTGATATAAGGATTGCCACCCCAGCTTTCCTTTGATGTCTCTTAGCATGATAAATATTTTTTTATCCCCTCACTTTAAATTTGGAGGTGTCTTTGGGTCTAAAGTGATCTCTTGCAGACAGCATATCGATGGACTTCTTGCTTTTTTATCCAATCTGATACTTTGTGTCTTTTGATAGGGGTATTTATCCCATTTACGTTCAGAGTAACTATTGAAAGGTATGAATTTATTGCCATTTTATTGACTGTAAAGTGACTGTTACTCTACATTTCCTTTGTTCTTTTCTGGTCTATGTTACTTTTGGGCTCTCTCTTTGCTTAGAGGACCTCTTTTAATATTTCTTGTAGATCTGGTTTGGTGATCACAAATTCTTTTATTTTCTCTTTGTTCTGGAAGCTTTTTATCACTCTTATTTTGAATGACATCCTAGCTGGACATTTGTGGCTGCATATTTTTCTCGTTTAACACCCTGAATGTATCATGCTAACCTTTCTTGTCTGCCAAGTCTTTGTGGATAGCTCTGCTGCCATTCTAATGTTTCTAACTTCCTAGGTTGTAGAACTCTTGCCCTGAGTTGCTTTCAGGATTTTCTCTTTGTCTTTGAGATTTTTAAGTTACACTCTTATATGTTGGGGTACTGACCTATTTTTATTGATTTTGATGGGGGTTCTCTGTGCCTCCTGGATTTTGATGTCTGTTTCCTTCCGCAGTTTTGGCAAGTTCTCTGCAATAATTTGCTCAAATATACCCTCTGCCCCTCTCATTCTTTCCTCCTCTTTTGGGATCCCAATTATTCTAATATTGTTCCACTTTACGGTATCACTTATCCCTCAAATTCTTTCCTCGTGATCCAGTAGTTTTTTTTCCCTCTTTTTCTCAGCTTCTTTATTCTCCATCATTTGGTTTTCTATATCACTAATTCTCTCTTCTGCCTCATTTATCCTAGCAGTTAGAGCCCCCACTTTTTATTGCATCTCATTAATAGGTTTTTGATTTTGACTTGGTTAGATTTTAGTTCTTTTATTTCTCCAGAAAGGGATTCTCTAGTGTCTTCTACTTCTTTCAAGCCCAGCTAGTATCTTTATAATCATTATTCTGAACTCTAGTTCTGACATCTTACTAATGTCCATATTGATTAGGTCCCTGGTAGTCAGTACTGTCACTTGTTCCCTTTTATGAGGTGAGTTTTTCCATATTGCCATTCTGTCCAGAGAATAATAGATGAATGAGAGAACAAAATACTAAAATGGCAACAACAAACCCAGAGAAATATACACTAAACAAATCAGAAGAGACCAAAAACAAGGGGGAAAAAGTAAGTCAGAATATAATCAGAGTTGAGCAGAATAGAGCAATACACTGGATTCTGTGTGTATTTTAGTCTGTTTTTAGAAAACTAGATCCCAATATTGTAAAGAAAGAAAAACTTATATATGTACAAAAATAAAATTAAATTCAATGAAAAGATAGAATGTAACTGTAAAATTGGAAATTAAAAGACAAAAAAACACAAAATAGAAAGAAACAATAACAACATTAACAAAATGGAAGGGATATAAAGAGACAGTTGAAGACAACAAAACAATACACTATCTCCTGAGTGTATTTTGGTCAGTTTGTTAGAGAAAACTACATCTCAAAACTGTAAAAGAAAATCCTATATATACCAAAATGAAATTAAATACATTGAAAGGATGGATTGTAACTGTAAAGATGAAAATTAAAAAAAGATGTTAACAAAACAAAAAAGAAAAAAATGAAGAAGAAGGTAAAAAAGAGAATATGATCAGAGGGGTGAATAGTTCAGAGCCATATACTAGATTTTGGGTGTATTTTGGTCTGTTAGAAGAAACTACATCCCAAAATTTTAAAGAAAAAAAACTTACATATATATACAATGAAGGGATAGAATGTAACTGTGAAAATGAAAATTAAAAAAAGATTTCAGGGGTGCCTGGGTGGCTCAGTCGTTAAGTGTCTGCCTTTGGCTCAGGTCATGATCCCGAGGTTCTGGGATCAAGCCCTGAATTGGACTTCTGGCTCTGCGGGAAGCCTGCTTCTCCCTCTCCCACTCTCTCTGCTTGTGTTCCATCTCTCGCTGTGTCTTTCTCTGTCAAATAAATAAAAATATTTAAAATATATTTTATTTTTTATTTTTTTAATTTAATTTAGGTTTCCTACTCCTCTGCCATCTTGCTCCTCCTAGCAACACATGTAGTCTTTACAGCCTCCTTCTCCTAAAATGGAGTGGATAAAATAGGAAATTTGTTGAAAAAGGAAAGAAGAAAAATTTTTTTAAAATTAAAAAATAAGGAAAATTTAAAAAAATTAAAGTGGAAAAACTAAAGAATCATGGGGGAAAACCCATGAGTTCCATGTGCTGTATTTCCCTAGTGTTGGAGTTTTGCTGTTCTCATTGATCAGTAAACTTGACCTTGCCTGGATGTTCTTGCTGATCTTCTTGGGGAGGGGCCTGTTGCATTGATTCTGGAGTGTTTTTGCCCGGTCGAAATTGTACCGCCCTTGCCAGGGGGCCAGGATAAGTAATCTGCTCCAATTTGCTTTATATGCGTTTTGTTCACTCAAGGCTTTCCCAGTAGCTTTAGAGGATGAGAATGAAAATGGTGGCCTCCCAATCTCTGGCCCTGGAGCAGAAAGCTCAGAGTGCCACTCCTCAGTGAGCCCTCAGAAAAAAGCAATCACTACTGTCGCCCTGGTCTCCAGCTGCACTCTGAGCTCACCCAGCCTGTGACCGAGTGTTTCTATCTCAGGCACATGACCCCGTTTCAAGTCTCCAAACCCTGTAGACTCCTGTGGCATGCTTCCACGCCACTCCTCCTGGGGGAGGAATGGAGGTCTTGATGGTTCTGCTGCTTGTTGGGCCCCTGCTCAGAAAGCAATCACCTGACAGCTGCAGTTCATGGTTTATGGCATCCCTGAGCTGAGAGCCCACTTCTGGTCTCACTCTTTGCAGCCAGCTTCCCAGTTCCAATGCTTGGGAGCTCTGCCACACTCAGTCACTTCCTGGTCTTCCTGTGACCCTGGGGATCCTGAGACCACACTGCCCCAGCTAGGGATCTGTCCCCACTTAGCAGCCTGAGCTGATCTCTGAAAGGGTGAAATCCCTCACCAGAGCAGATTTCTGAAAGTTTCGATTTTGTGCTCTGCTACTATGCCACTTGCCGGTAGCTGGTTGATGGAGGTTCCCTCCTCCCGAGGTCTATCTTCCAATTCACTTCTCCACACTTCCTACCTTGCAGAAAGCGGTCATTTTTCTATTTGTAGAGTTGCAGCTATTCTTCTCTTTGATCCCCATTTGAGTTCGCAGGTGTTCAGAATGATTTGATAGCTATCTAGCTGAATTCTTGGGACCAGATGAAATTAAGGTCTTCTACTCCTCCACTATCTTGGACTCTCTCCCAGCTGCTCTAATCTTTATTATTTCCCTTCTTCTGGCTTTAGGCTTAATTTTTGTTATTTTTCTAACTCCTTTAGGTCTAAGTTTAGGTTTTTTGAGATTTTTCTTGCTTCTTGAAGTAGGGCTATATTGTTATATACTTCCCTGTTAGGACCACTTTTGCTGCATCCTAAAGGTTTTGGACTATCATGTTTTCATTGTCATTTGTTTCTGTGTATTTTTTTTTTTTTTTAGTTTCTTCTTTGATGTCCTGGTTGACCCATTCATTGTTTAGTAGTGTGTTGTGTAACTTCCAAGTATTTGTGGTCTTTCCAAATTTTTTCTTTTGGTTGACTTCAAGTGTCATATCATTGTTACCAGAAAATATGCATGGTATGGTCTCAATCTTTTTGTACTTGCTGAGGCCTGAACCATTTATATGAAAGTTCATTTGTATCCACATCCTTGCCAACACTTGCTTGTTTTTTGTTTTGTTTTGTTTTTTGTTTGTTTGTTTGTTTGTTAGCCATTCTGACACATATGAGGTTACATCTCATTGTGGTTTTGATTTGCAGTTCCCTGATGATGAGTGATGTTGAGAATCTTTTTGCTTTTCGTGTGTGTGTGTGTGTGTGTGTGTGTGTGTGTGTGTGTGTGTGTGTGTGCGTGTTTTGGCCATCTGTATGTCTTCTTTGGAGAAATGTCTGTTCATGTCTTCTGCCCTTTTTTTAAATTAGATTATTTTGGAGAGGTGTTGAATTGTAGAAGTTCTTTATATATTTTGGATACAAACCCTTTACCAGATATGTTATTTGCAAATATCTTCTTCCATTCAGTAGGTTGTCTTTTTGTTTTATGGATGATTTCCCTCACCATGCAAAAGCTGTTTATTTTGATGTAATCCCATTAGTTTATTTTTGCTTTTGTTTCCCTTGCCAAAGAAGACATATTAATAAAAAAATGTTTCTATGCTTGATGTCAGACATTACCACCTATGTTTTCTTCTAGGACTTTCATGGTTTCAGGTTTCACATTTAGGTCTTTAATCCATTTTTAGTTTTTTTTTTCTTTTTTTTTCTTTGCATATGGTTAAGGCAGTGTTCCAGTTTCATTCTTTTGCATGTAGCTGTCTATTTTTCCCAGCACTATTTATTGAAGAGATGGTCTTTTTCATTGTATATTCTTGTCTCCTTTTTATAGATTAATTGACCATTTAATCATGGATTTATTTCTGGGACTTTTATTCTGTTCTATTGATCTATGTCTATTTTTGTGCCAGTACAATATTGTTTTGATTGCTACATCTTTGTAATATATTATGGAATCTGGAATTGGGATACCTCTTCTTTCTCAAAATTTCTCTGACTGCATAGTATCTCTTTCCATTAAGTTTTGAAATAAAACTATTTTTAAATCATTATAATTTGTACCCAAACACTGTGACTCTATCAAATATTGGCTAGTGGCCATGAAATTAAAAAAAAAGGACAAATTCATAGGGCAAGAGAGAAAATAGGGTATATTTAAATGAATACAGGCTTTGGAATTTGAACCAGTTTTGAATCTCTTGAGATCATGCTAATTATTTAACCTACCAGAACTTCAAATTCCTTATCTGTGACACATGGATAATAATTATTGTAGAGTTGTGAAGATTAGATTATGGCACTCAAAAATGGCAAAGTATATAATAAGCACATAATAAATATTAATCACAAAAATGATTTTTATTGTGTAATCTTGCCATTTGGCAATCTTCTCTTGATTTGAATGATATTATATTCATAAAATTTTTAAAAGATCTTATTTATTTATTTGAGAGAAGAGACACAGAGACAGAACATGAGCAGGGGGGAGGGGCAGAGGGAGAGGGAAAAGCAGACTCCATTCTGAGCAGGAAACCTGTTGCAGGGTTCTATCCCAGGATTCCAGGATCATGACCTGAGCTGAAGGAAGATGCTTAACTGACTGAGCCACCCAGGTGTCCCTATATTCATCAATTTTCAGTACCTTGATACATTTCTGCTGAGTCTGAGATCCTACCAAAACTACAATATGTATAAATTTATGTTTATAGTTAAGGATTCCTAAAAAGATTTTCATTAACCATGGGTATGATTTATATTAATCAAGTAGAACTTTATACAAAATACACTGATGGTCATTGCATTTATTTGCTATTTCTCTTTGCTACTTTCAGGTATAGGGTGCCCTTTTACCTGAAATACACATGTAGAGAAAAAGGCCCAAGATAGAGTATAGATAGAGCTGAACTTTTCCGTGCTATTTTTTGTATGTCTTCATTCAATAAATATTTGCTGAAAGTTACTATGTATCAGGCATATGATAGGCACTGGAGATAAAAGGATAAACACGAATGAGCGGAATCTGCTCTCAGAGATTGTGGTATAATATGGAAGACAGACAGACCAAAAAATAATTAACTGGAAATTGCTAAACTACAGTCATGGTGATAACATAAGAATGCTTATAGAAACATCAGGGATGGAAGCAGTATTAAATTTAAAACCTGAAGGATATAGAAACGTTAATCAAGTAAAGAAGGAATGAAAAATTTGAGGAAAAAACTTGTGTATGAAGGTCCTGGAGCTTTTAAAAAGTACGACAGATTTCAAAAACTGAGAGAAGTCTAGTGGGACTTAAAAAATAGAGCAAAGAGAAGAGGAATGCAAAATTAAGTTTGGAGAAAGAGAATGGATGAGTATTATGGGCTTTAACCCCAAAACAGTGGGGGGAGCCTGGGTGGCTCAGTTGTTAAGCGTCTGCCTTCAGCTCAGGTCATGATCCCAGGGTCCTGGGTTCGAGCCCGATATCGGGCGCCCTGCTCAGCAGGAAGGCTGCTTCTCCCTCTCTCACTCTCCAAGCTTGTGTTCTCTCTCTCGCTGTGTCTCTCTCTGTCAAATAAATAAAATCTTAAGAAAAAAACAACTATAACCCCAAAAGAGTGGGAAGTTACTGCTGGATTTTAAGCAAAAGAGTGATATAATCAAATCTATTAAAAAAAAGAATACTCTGGAAGCATCACAATTCCAGATGTCAGGTTATATTACAAAGCTATAATAATCAAAACAGTACAGTAATGGCACAAAAATAGACACATAGATCAATAGAACAGAATAGAAAACCTAGAAATGAACCCACAACTATATGGGTTCTTTGACAAAGAAGGAAAGAATATCCAATGGGAAAAAGAATGTCTCTTCAACAAATGCTGTTGGGAAAACCAGACAGCAACATTACTAAAAAATGAAACTAGATCACTTTCTTACGCCGTACAGAAAAATATATTCAAAATTATTTAAAGACCTAAATATGAGTCCTAAAACCATAAAAATCCTAGAATATAACACAGGCAGTAACTTCTTTGACATGGACCATAGCAACTTCTTGCTAGATATGTCTCATGAAGCAAAGGAAACAAACGCAAAAATAAACTATTGGGACTACATTGAAATAAAATGTTTCTGCACAGTGATAGAAACAATCAACAAAACTAAAAGGCGACCTATGGAATGGCAGAAGATATTTACAAATGACATATCTGATGAAGGGTTAATATCCAAAAGAAAGACCTTATAAAACCCAACACCCAAAAATGAATAATCCAGTTTACAAATGGGCAGAAGACATGAATAACTTTTCCAAAGAACACATACAGAGGCCAACAGACAGATGAAAAGATGATTAAATTACTGATCATCAGGAAAATGCAAATCAATTTACAGATGTAGTGAAAAGAAGGAACCTGCATGCCAATATTCGTAGCAACAATGTCCACAATAGCCAAACTGTAGAAGGAGCTGAGATGCCCTTTAACAGATGAATGGATAAAGAAGATGAGGTACATATATACAGTGGAATATTACTCAGCTATCAGAAAAGATGAATACCCACCATTTGCGTTGGTATAAAAGGAATTGGAGGGGATTATGCTAAGTGAAATAAATCAAGCAAAGAAAGACAATTATCATATGGTTTCAGTCATATGTGGAAAATAAAGAATAGCGTGGAGGACCACAGGGAAAGGAGATAAAACTGAGGGGGAGAAATCAGAGAGGGAGATGAACCATGAGAGACTATGGACTCTGGGAAACAAACTGAGGGTTACAGAGGGGAGGAGAGTGGGGGAATAGGGTAACCGGGTGATAGGTATTAAGGAAGGCATGTGTTGTGATGAGCACTGGGTGTTATATGCAACTGATGAATTGCTGAACACTGCATCAAAAACTGATGATGTAATATACAGTGGCTAACAACATAATTAAAAAAAAGGAGAATGCAAATCAAAATACAATGTGATATTACCTCACACCTGTCAGAATGACTAAAATCAAAGGTGCAAGAAACAAGAGGTGTTTGCGAAGATGTGGAGAAAGGTGAACACTCTTGCCCTGTTGATGGGAATGAAAAGTGGTGCAGACACTCTTGAAAACAGTATGGATGTTGCTCAAGAAATTAAAAATAGAACTACCTTATGATCTAGCAATTGCACTACCAGGTATTTACCCAAAGAATACAAAAATACTATTTCAAAGGGATACATGCACCTGATGTTTATTTTTTATAGCAGCATTAACTATAATAGCCAAATTATGGAAACAGCCCAAGTGTGCATCAATTGATAAATGGATAAAGTAGATGTGATATATATATATCACATGAATATTATATTCTGTTCTTTTTTTTTTTAAAGGTAGATTTGATTCTATCACTCTTTTGCTTAAAATCCAGCAGTAACTTCCTACAGTTTTGGGGTTAAAGCCCATAACACCCATTCTCTTTCTCCAAACTTAATTTTGCATTCCTCTTCTCCTTGCACTGTATTCCATTCCATCCATTAATATTCTATATATAATGAAATATTACTCAGCCATCAAAAAGAATGAAATCTTGACATTTGCAACAACATGAATGGAGCCAGAGAGTATTACGATAAGTGAAATAAGTCAGTCAGAGAAAGACACATACCGTATGATTTCACTCATATGTGGAATTAAAAAAAAAAAGAGCAATGGGAAGGGACAGAGAGAGAGAGAGAGAGAGACACCAAAAATAGACTCTTAACTATAGAGACCAAACCGATGGTACCAGAAGGGAAGGTGTTGGGTGTTGGGTTAAAGAGGTGATGGTTATTAAGGAGAGTATTTGTGATGAGCACTGGGTGTTGTATGAAAGTGTGGAATCACTATATTGTACACCTGAAACTAATATTACAGCATATGGTAGTTAATTGGAATTTTAATAAAAATTATAAAAAGAAGACATCACAGAGTAAAGACAAAGGATGAGTATACATTTAGAAAGATCAAAATAAGCTAATTATGTACCTGAACTGCAAATGCTGATAGTTCAAGAAAGGTGTATGGGGAAAATGTTCAAATGAAGAGAATTCTATTAATTAACCTAATTTTTCTGTGGATTAGGAGAGTGTCACTATTATTTACTTAGCAATAGAACACCCTGGTACTGTTTTAAGGACTTGAGTATTTTGAGAACTTTTAGCACAGAGGCTGGAAGTAAATGTAAATGCATAACTATTGGATTTCTTGAATGCACTCCTTGTGTTCTTAAATGATCATTAATTAATGAGACCTGTTTTATTTTTTTTAAGATTTTATTTAGTTGACAGAGAGAGACACAGAGAGAGAGGGAATACAAAGGGGGGGGATGGGAGAGGGAGAAGCAGGCCTCCTGAAGAGCATGGAGCCCAATGTGGGGCTCCATCCCAGGACCCTGGGATCATGACCTGAGCCAAAGGCAGACGCTTAACAACTGAGCCACCCAGGTGCCCCAAGACCTATTTTATTTTTATGATGTACGGATTAATGTCTAGAGTGTCAGCTTATACCTCAAAAGCCCTGAGATGATTGAAAAGAGAAGAGACTTCATTATCAGACAGACCTGTGTTTGAATCTCAGCACGTTTGCTTTGTAGCTGAGTTACAGTTTTACTGAGCCTTGCTTTCCTTACCTGGAAAAATAAAGATAAGCCTTTTTAAATGCTGAGTTTTCAAGTCGTTATTGAGGTCTAATTTAATTAATGTGTATATGGGGCTGAGAATGCCACAATTACCTAGTGAATGGTAATTGCTACAGTGATAGAAAAAATGATACTAAAAATAGTTCTTTTTATTATTATATTCATTGTCGCACCAAATGAAATAAAGTTCTTCTTGCCATTCATCACAAGAAAAAACATTAGAGAGAAAGAATCCTTGATGTTGTGAAAAGTGAATGGAGTGCCTCAAGAAGCTTCCATCAAAGCCGAGCCATTAGGACATTAGACAAGGAAAAACTACTCCCAATCTATGACACATAAAGAAATTCTTTATTCACAAAGTAGAAAAGTTAGCTTTATAAGAATAAAAATGTGAAGAGAAATATTCAAAAGGAAAACAATGGCACAACTGCTCAAAATCAGTCCATTTACAACAAACAAACAAATAGGGGTATTTCTTGTTAATCATGTCCATTTGCAGAGTGATTTTTCCCATTTTGTTTTATTTCATAAAGCATTTACAATATTGCAACGTTCTTTTTCATGGTTTATTTTCCCAAACTTAACCAACACAGAATTATTATTTCCTTTATTTAGATGAATAAAGTGAGTTACAAGGTTAAAAATAGTTCCTAAAATGATACAGTTTGTTGATGACACCTCTTTATTCAGTAAAACTGAATCTTAGTCTAAATTTTAATTGTCAACTCATTCAACATTTTCAGAACATAAGCCACATACAACATAAAGGATGATTAGCTTTTTAGATTAGTTTTAGATGCATGGCAGAACTGAGTGAAAGCTACAGAGATTCTTCATTTACCCTCAGCCCCAGCACAGGAACAGATTCCCCCATTATCAACAACACTCACCAGAATGGTGTATTTGTTACAATTGATAAACCTATGTTGACACATCATAATCACCAAAAGTCCATAGTTTACATTATGGTTCACTCTTGGTATTGTACGTTCTATGGGTTTGGCCAAATATATAATGACACATATCTATAATTATAGTATCATACAGAATATTTTCACTGCCCAAAATATTCTCCGTGTGCTGCTGATTCATTCTTTCCCCCACTCTCAACCCCTGGCATTCACTGAACTTTTTACTGTCTCCATAGTTTTGAATTTTCCAAAATGTCATACCGTTGAAATCATATACTATGTAGACTTTTTATATTAGCTTTTTTCACTTAGCAATGTGCATTTACATTTCTTCCATGTCTTTTCATGGCTTGATAGCTCATTTCTTTTAAACACTAAGTAATATTCCATTATCTGTATGTATCAAAGTTTGTTTATCCATTCACCTACTAAAGGATATCTTTTTTGCTTCCAAGTTTTGAAAATAACGAATAAAGCTGCTATACACATTCATGTGCTGGCTCTTATGTGGACATGTTTTCAAGTCCTTTAGATAAATACCAAGGAGCATGACTGCTGGATTGTATGGTAAAAGTATGTATAGTTTTGTAAGAAACTGCTAAACTCTCTTCCAAAGTAGCCAAACCATTTTGCATTCCCATGAGCAATGAACAAAGGGCTCTTGTTGCTCTACATTGTCACCAGGATTTGAGGTTGTCCGTCTTCCAGATTTTGGCCATACAAATAGGTATGTAGTGGTATCTCATTGTTTTAATTTTCATTTTCTTGATGATACGTGATGTGGAGCATCTTTTCTTATCTTTATTTACCATTGGTATAACTTTTTTGGTGAAGTATCTGTTAAGGTCTTTGGCCCATTTTTAATAAGTTTGTTTATTTTCTTATTGTTGAGTTTTAAGATTTCTTTATATATTTTGGATAACATTTCTTTATCAGATGTGTCTTTTGCAAATATTTGCTTCTAGTTTGTGACTTGTCTTCTCATACTCTTGATATCTTTTGCAGAGTAGATTTTTTTAATTTTAATGAAGTCCAGCTTATCAGTTACTTCTTTCATGGATCATTCTTCTGGTGTTGTACCTACAAAGTCATCATCAAACTCAAGGTCATCTAGGTTTTCTCGTTATCTTCTAGGAGTTTTATATTTGTGTTTTATCTATTTATTTTAGGTTGGGGGGAGGACTGGGGGACAGGAAGAATCCCAAGCAGACTCCATGCTGAGCATGGAGCCTAATGCTGGGCTCCATCTTAAGACCTTAAGGTCATGACCTGAGTTGAAACTAAGATTCAGACTTAACAGACTGTGCCACACAGGCATCTCCCTGATGGATGTCAGGTCTTCATCTGGATTCATTTTTTTGCATGTGGACATCTAGTTGTTCCAGCACCATTTGTCAAAAAGACTATCTTTGCTCCCTTGCATTTCTCTTGCCCCTTTGTCAAAGATCAATTGATTATTTTTATTGTTTTACACAACCTTAAAGGCCATGCATTGTATGGTCCCTATTGACCTCTCTAGCTCATGCTACTTTCTCCTAGACTGTTCCTTTCCATTCTTCAGGTCTCACTTGATTATCATCTTTTTCTGAGTGACCTTCTTTGAGTATTTTTCATTTCCTTTTTTGAGCATTCTTTCTAAGATAGATTTCTTATTTCTGTTGTCTAGTTACTATCTCACATCACTCTGTTTTGATTTCTTTAAAAAGCTTGTTACATTGTACACTTTCTTATATATTTGTTTACTTAATCATTTTGTATAGTCCCTCCTCCAGCAATCTATCCACTAGAACATAAGCTTTGCAAAGGTGAGATATCATTTCTTTCTGTTCTCTGCTTTATTTACAGTTCCCAGAACAATGACTTGATGAAGTAAGTTTCAGTAAATATTTTTTAATAAACCAGTACTTATTTTAGAAATATATTCCTCAATATGAAAAATATAGAACAAAGTTTGGCTAGAGAAAGATAAGCTTTACTTATCTAAAATTATTATTAATTTTGGGGGGCAGGTCTTTATGTTTTCTATTGGTTTATGTGTTACTGTTAATGCATAATTGCTCCAGATGTTGACCATATTCAAATGCTTGTGTCATGTGCATCTGTACCTGATCTCATTTATTTTTCACAATATTCCTGCTAAGTAGGTAAGATTATTCCAAATTTGAAATAACTGAGACTCATAGGTTAGAGATTTATTTAAGATCACACAACCATTAAGTTGTAAAACCAGAATTCCAACTAAGATTTCTGACTCCAAAACCTGCATTCTTTTTATTGTATCACATTGCCTTCCTCTCTAAAGTGATTCCAAGACTGTAAAAATGTTTCAGTATGAGCCCCATTAGATTGGGAAATAGAAAGCCAAACAACTGATATATTTCTACTTCCATCAGGGATGCCTTAGGTCCTAGAACCTCAAAGGACACAGTGATAAAGAGAGAATTATGAAAGCAGAGAAAATCTGAGAAAACCTGACCCTATGATGAGCACCTGTTCTGCATAAAGTGTTATAAAAATATCTGAAATAAATAATACTTTATATGTTAAAAAAAAGAATAAGATAGTAGGAAGGGTAAAATGAAGATGGGGAAATCGGAGGGGGAGATGAACCATGAGAGACTATGGACTCTGAGAAACAAACTGAGGGTTCTAGAGGGGAGGGGGTGGGGGGATGGGTTAGCCTGGTGATGGGTATTAAAGAGGGCATGCATTGAATGGAGCACTGGGTGTTACATGCAAACAGTGAATCATGGAACACTACATCAAAAACTAATGATGTAATGTATGGTGATTAACATAACATAATAAAATTAAAAAAAAAAGAACTGCAAAGGCATGTTGAAAAATCAACAAAAGCTTTTCAAATATTTGTGTGATAGAATTAAATTTGGGAAAAACAATAAAATAAAAGACATGTTTCACAAACATAAAAGAAATATTTCAAAGAATTGTGGATGCTTAAAATAGAGGAGTTTTGGAGAGTCCTAAAAATTGTTATATTTAATTTTTTGAGAGAAAATACATTTTCATTTATTTTTTTGATTTATGGCTAAGTGCTCTTTATATACTTTTAATTTTTTTCAAGTTTTTATTTAAATTCTAGTTAGCTAAGTTATAATGTAATTTTGGTTTCAAGACTAGAATTTAGGGATTCATCACTTACATATAACACACCCAGTGCTCATCACAAAACAAATGAACATAGGAGAAGAGGAAAAAAAGAGAGAGAGGGAGGCAAACCATAAGAGACTCTTAAAAACTGCTTTAAATTACTCAAAAAGTGGGGCACGTGTGTGGTGCAGTGGGTTAAGCATCTGACTCTTGGTTTCAGCTCAGGTCATGATCTCAGGGTGGTGATCTCAGGTTTGTGAGATTGAGCCCTGTGCACAGTCTGCTTAAGATTATCTTTCCCTCTCCTCCTCCCCCTCCATCTCTCTAACATAAATAAATAAATCTTTTAAAAAAGAAAATAAAATACTAAAAAGAGAAAGAAAAATGTTGATTTTTGAGACTTAAGAGGGCTAAACATGGTTGACTAGTGAAAATTGAGAAGTGACAAATATATACTCAAAGTCAAGAAGAAATTTCAAACTATTGTATTAGTTCAAAAAAGAGATAGTTAGCTTCCTTGTAGTAAATGTGCTATGCCGGGGGGTGGGTGATGATGTAGCATTGCACTGTGGTGAACATTGAAGCATCAAAAGAGTGTTTATAGTAGATGACTGACATTTCACATCATTTGTGACATAAACAACCTCTGATCTTAAAACTCTCCAGAACTGGAGATAAGGAAGTTCTAATAAATAGTGCTGAATATATACTGGTCTAAATATATATGGATCCAAAGACAAAACTAACTATAACTATATCAACTTGTTTTCATATTATTTACTTTTTTTTTTTCCTGTGAATTACAGGTGTGGCGGATTTGTACTGTGTCAATTTAGCTAGGCTAGAACTATGTCTTTCAGAATTCTTTTGTCTGCAGTTCAAGGGGTATTTGGAACACACACAAAAATATTTCACACAGGATTTGAAGGCTCAGGAGATCAATTTAGCATATTCAGTGCTGTTGCACTCCATGCTTGTTGTTTCCTATCTGTTGACTTATCTTGTTGGCATGGGACAAAAGCCCCTTCAGTTTCCATGGGATCTCCTCCATCAGTCAGATTCTCTGACTCCTAGACCAGATGTGTGTTTAGCTCTGTGATGAGGAATATCAGCTTCTTTTTTTTTTTAATTTTGATATGTTATGGTAGTCACCATACATTACATCATTAGTTTTTGATGTGGTGATCCACGATCCATTGTTTTCATATAACACCCAGTGCTTCATGCAGTATGTGCCCTCCTTAATACCCATCACCGGGAAAGGTTGCCTCTTTGTTTTGTTGACTGTTTTCTTTGCTGTGCAGAAGCTTTTTATCTTGATGAAGTCCCAAAAGTTCATTTTTGCTTTTGTTTCACTAGCTTTTGGAGATGTATCTTGAAAGAAGTTGCTGTGGGCGAAGTCCAAGAGGTTACTGCCTATGTTCTCCTCTAGGATTTTGATGGATTCCTGTATGGAATCAGAAAAGACCCCGAATCACCAAGGAAATGTTGAAAAAGAAAAACAAAGCTGGGGGCATCACGTTGCCCGATTTCAAGCTATATTACAAAGCTGTGATCACCAAGACAGCATGGTACTGGCACAAAAACAGACATGTAGACCAATGGAACAGAATAGAGAACCCAGATATGGACCCTCAACTCTATGGTCAAATAATCTTTGACAAAGCAAGAAAAAACATGCAATGGAAAAAAAAAAAACAGTCTCTTCAATAAATGGTGCTTGGAAAATTGGACAGCCACATGCAGAAGAATGAAACCACATCATCTTTATCCATTCATCTGTTGAAGGGCACCTCGGATCTTTCCACAGTTTGGCTATTGAGGACATTGCTATTAACACTGGGGTGCATATGGCCCTTCTTTTCACTACATCTGTGTCTTTAGGGTAAATACCCAGGAGTGCAATTGCTGGCTCATAGGGTAGCTCTATTTTTAATTTTTTGAGGAACCTCCACACTGTTTTCCAAAGTGGCTATACCAGCTTGCATTCCCACCAACGTGTAAGAGGGTTCCCCTTTCTCTACAACCTCTCCAACATTTGATGTTTCTTTCCCTGTCCATTTTTGCCATTCTAAATGGTGTAAGGTGGTATCTCAATGTGGTTTTGATTTGAATTTCCCTGATGGCTAAAAAATCCCCCCTCCCCCCTCCCCTTTAAAATCCTGTTTGTTTCTCTGAGTCCGTAGTCTCTCATGGTTCAACTCTCCCTCCAATCCCCCCCCCTCATTTTTCTGTTCCTTCTCCCAGTGTCCTCTATGCTATTCCTTAGGTTCCACAAATAAGTGAAACCATATGATAATTGACTTTCTCTGCTTGACTTATTTCACTTAGCATAATCTCCTCCAGTCCCTTCCATGTTGATGTAAAAGTTGGGTATTCATCTTTTCTGATGGCTGAGTAATAGTCCATTGTATATATGGACCACATCTTTATCCATTCATCTGTTCAAGGGCATCTCAGCTCTTTCCACAGTTTGGCTATTGCAGACATTGCTGCTATGAACATTGGGGTGCATATGGCCCTTCTTTTCACTATATCTGTGTCTTTGGGTTAAATACCCAGGAGTGCAATAGCTGGGTCATAGGATAGCTCTATTTTTAATTTTTTGAGGAAACTCCACACTGTTTTCCAAAGTGACTGTACCAACTTGCATTCCCACCAACAGTGTAAGGGGGTTCCCCTTTCTCCACAACCACTCCAACATTTGTTGTTTCTTTCCCTGTCCATTTTTGCCATTCTAACTGGTGTAAGGTGGTATCTCAATGTGGTTTTGATTTGAATTTCCCTGATGGCTAATGAGGATGAACATTTTTTCATGTGTCTGTTAGCCATTTGTGTGTCTTCTTCAGAGAAGTGTCTTTTCATATCTTCTGCCCACTTTTTGACTTGATTATTTGTTTTTTGGGTGTTGAGTTTGAGAAGTTCTTTATAAACCATGGATACCAGCACTTTATCTGTAGTGTCATTTGCAAATATCTTCTCCCATTCTGTGGGTTGCCTCTTTGTTTTGTTGACTGTTTCCTTTGCTGTGCAGAAGCTTTTTATCTTGATGAAGTCCCAAAAATTCATTTATGCTTTTGTTTCACTAGCTTTTGGAGAAGTATCTTGAAAGAAGTAGCTGTAGGTGATATCCAAGAGGTTACTGCCTATGTTGTCCTCTAGGATTTTGATGGATTCCCGTCTCACAATGAAGTCTTTCATCCACTTTGAGTTTATCTTTGTGAATGGTGTTAGAGAATGGTCAAGTTTCATTCTTCTGCATGTGGCTGTCCAATTTTCCCAGCACCATTTATTGAAGAGACTGCCTTTTTTCCATTGCATATTTTTTCCTGCTTTGTCAAAGATTATTTGACCATAGAGTTGAGGGTCCATATCTGGGTTCTCTATCCATTCCGTTATGTCTGTTTTTGTGCCAGTACCATGCTGTCTTGGTGATCACAGCTTTGTAATATAGCTTGAAATCGGGCAACGTGATGCCCCCAGCTTTGTTTTTCTTTTTCAACATTTCCTTGGCGATTTGGGGTCTTTTCTGATTCCATACAAATTTTAGGATTGTTTGCTCCAGCACTTTGAAAAATGCCATTGGAATTTTGATCAGGATGACATTAAAGGTATAGATTTCTCTGGGTAGCATAGACATTTTAACAATGTTTATTCTTCCGATCCATGAGCATGGAGTATTTTTCCATCTTTTTGTGTCTTTTCAATTACTTTCATGACTGTTCTGTAGTTCCTAGAGTATAGATCCTTTACCTCTTTGGTTAGGTTTATTCCAAGGTATCGTATGGTTTTTTGTGCTATTGTAAATGGAATCATTTCTCTAATTTCTCCTTCTACAGTTGCGTTGTTAGTGTATAAGAAAGCAACAGATTTCTGTGCATTGATTTTGTATCCTGCCACATTACTGAATTGCTGTATGAATTCTAGTAATTTGGGGGTGGAGTGTTTTGGTTTTCCAAATAAAGTATCATGTCGTCTGCGGCAAAAGAGGGTTTGACTTCTTCTTTGCCAGTTTGAATACGTTTTATTTCTTTTTGTTGTCTGATTGCTGTTGCTAGGACTTCTAGTATTATGTTGAACAATAGTGGCGAGAGTGGGCATCCTTGACGTGTCCCTGATCTTAAAGGAAAGGCTCTCAGCTTTTCCCCATTGAGGATGATATTCGCTGTGGGTTTTTCATAGATGGATTTTATGAACTTGAGGAATGTTTCCTCTATCCCTATACTCTGAAGAGCTTTAATCAAGAAAGCATGTTGTATTTTGTCAAATGCTTTTTCTGCATCAAATGAGAGGGCCATATGGTTCTTCTCCTTCCTCTTATTAATGTGTTCTATCACACTGATTGATTTGCGATTGTTGAACCACCCTTGCATCCCAGGGATAAATCCCACTTGATCGTGGTGGATGATCCTTTTGATGTATTGTTGAATCTTATTAGTTAGGATTTTGTTGAAGATTTTGGAATTCATATTCATCAGGGATATCAGTCTGAAATTCTCCTTTTTGATGGGGTCTTTGCCTGGTTTGTGGATCAAGGTAATGCTGGCCTCATAGAATGAATTTGGAAGTTTTCCTTCTCTTTCTATTTTTTGAAACAGCTTCAGGAGAATAGATATTATTTCTTCTTTGAATGTTTGGTAGAATTCCCCAGGGAATCCATCAGGCCCTGGACTCTTGTTTTTTGGGAGGTTTTTGATCACTGCTTCAATCTCGTTCCTGGTTCTGGGCCTATTCAGGTTGTTAATTTCTTCCTGTTTCAGTCTTGGCAGCTTATAGGTTTCCAGGAAGGCCTCCATTTCATCCAGATTGCTCAGTTTTTGGCATATAGTTTTTGATAATAATTTCTAATAACTGTTTCTATTTTTTGGTGTTAGTCTTGATCTCTCCCCTTTCATTCATAATTTTATTAATTTGGGTCCTTTCTCTTTTCTTTTGGATAAGTTTGGCCAGTGGTTTATCAATCTTATTAATTCTTTCAAAGAACCAACTTGTAGTTTCGTTGATCTGATCTACTGTGTTTCTAGCTTCTAATTCATTGATCTCTCCTCAAATTTTAATTATTTCTCTTCTACTGCATGGCTTAGGGATCGTTTGTTCCTTTTTCTCTAGTTTTTTAAGGTGTAGCGTTAGTTGGTGAATTCGGTATTTTTCTATTTTTTTGAGTGAGGCTTGAATGGCTATGTATTTTCCCCCTAGGACTGCCTTTGCAGTATCCTATAGGTTTTGGACTGATGTGTTTTCATTCTCATTGATTTCCATTAATTGTTGAAGTTCTTCTTTGATTTCCTGGTTGACCCAAACATTCTTGAGCAGAGTGGTCTTTAGCTTCTAAGTGTTTGAATTTCTGCCAAATTTTTTCTTGTGCTTGAGTTCCAGTTTTAAAGCATTGTGGTCTGAGAATATGCAGGAAATAATCTCAATCTTTTGGTATTGGTTGAGACCTGATTTGTGACCCATTATGTGGTCTATTCTGGATAAAGTTGCATGTGCGCTCGAGAAGAATGAGTATTCCATTGTTTTAGGTTGGAATGTTCTGTAGATATCTATGAGGCCCATCTGGTCCAGTGTATCATTCAAAGCTCTTGTTTCCTTGTTGATTTACTGCTTAAATAACCTGTCCTTTGCTGAGAGTGGAGTATTAAAGTCTCCTACAATTAACGTGTTGTTATCAATAGGACTCTTTATTTTGCTTAACAGTTGGCTTATATAGATGTCTGCTCCCATTTTGGGAGCATAGATATTTACAATTGTTAGATCTTCTTGTTGGATAGACCCTTTAAGAATGATGTAGTGTCATTCTGTGTCTCCAATTACAGTCTTTTAGTTTAAAAATCTAATTTGTCTGATATAAGAATTGCTACCCCAGCTTTCTTTTGAGGTCCGCTGGCATGGAAGATGGATCTCCATCCCTTCACTTTCAGTCTGGATGTGTCTTTAGGTTCAAAATGAGTCTCCTGTAGCAGCATATGGATGGGTCCTGTCTTTTTATCCAATCTGCAACCTTGTGCTGTTTTATGGGGGCATTTAGGCCATTCACTTTGAGAGTGGTTATTGAAAGATATGAATTAATTGTCATCATGTTGCCTGTGAAGATGTTTTTATAGGTTGTCCCTGTAAGTTTCTGTTGTATATCACTCTTGGGGTCTTTCTCCTTTTATAGAAACCCCCTTAATATTTCTTCCAGGGTCTGCTTAGTGGTCACATATTCTTTCAGTTTCTGCCAGTCTTGGAAGCTCTGCATCTCTCCATCCATTCTAAATGAAAGCCTTGCCAGATAAAGTATTCTTAGCTGCATGTTCTTCTCGTTTAGTACCTTGAATATGTCTTGCCAGGCCTTTCTGCCTTGCCAGGTCTCTGTGGATAGGTCTGACGTTATTCTGATATTCCTCCCTCTGTACGTAAGGAAGCTTTCCCCTGACTGCCCTTAAGATGGTTTCTTTGGTTCTAAGATTTGCCAGTTTTACTATTACATGCTGGGGTGTTGACCTGTTTTCCTTGATCTTGGTAGGGGTCCTCTCTTCCTCTAGGACATGAATGTTTGTTTCATTCCCCAGGTTAGGGAAGTTCTCAGCTACGATTTGCTCAAATACATCTTCTAGTCCTCTCTCTCTCTCCACTCCCTCCGAGATTCCAATTATTCTGACATTGGAATGCATCATGGTGTCACTTATTTCTCTGATTCTATTTTCATGGATTCTGAGTTGTTTTTCCCTGGCCTCCTCTTTTCCTTTTTTATCTATTAAATGGTTTTCCAGGTCACTCATTCGTTCTTCTGTCTCACTTACCCTAGCTGTTAGATTATCTAGATTGATTTGGATCTCATTGATAGCATTTTTAAGTTCCACCAATTCAGCTTTCATTTCTACCCTTAGAGACTCTATGTTGCCATTAATTGATTTCTCCATTCTAGCCATTGTCTTTACAATTGCTAGCCTGAATTCCATCTCCGACATCTTGGTTATATCTGCAGCATAAGTTATAATCTCTGAGTCTTTTCTATTTTGGGGGTTCCTTCTCCTAGTCATTCTATTGATGGGTGTTTGAGGGAATGTATACAATCCAAATTATTGACCAGAACCTAAGCAAAATGCACCTGTTTTCTAGGGACCTTAAGGTTGCTGACCTCTTTTTTCCCCAGCCTGTCTTCTGGGGGAGGCTCCTGCTGCACTGTTACTCAGGCAACCCTGTTTGGGCAGAGTTGCCCTGCCCCCATGTGGTGGGGCATGGGTTCAGCGGAAATCAGTTTTGGGGGCTTTTATTCTCTGGCAGCTTTCCGCCTCTCCTCCTGGAGTCAGAGCTGAAGAGACCGTTTCCATCCCTCTGTCTCAGTGCAGAGAGACCGCAGTCTCTTCTTCAGTGAGCTCTCCGGGCCACAGGGTCTCCATTTCTGTCCGTGCTTCTATAAACTGCAGCGTCCTGGGTTGTGTGCCCCTCCGCAGTGCTCCCAGTCCCGCCTCCAGGTTGGGGTATGTCTCTGCCCTTTGTGCTTCTAAAACCACCAGCTGCTCCCAGTTCGCACGCACGACCCCGCTGCTCCAGGTTTCTGTCACCAGCTGCCCTAAAGTCCTTTCCCCGCTGCTACTGGTCTGTGAGTCTGTGCCCCATCCCCAGCACACGAGGCTGTCACTCACCATTGGTGCAGGATCCCCATGAACAGGCTCCCTCCCGCTGCTGTTTATCCTTCAATATCTGCCAAAGGAATTACTGCTCCCCACTTCGTACCTCAAAACCAACCACCTGCGATATTCTGTTTTTAGAGATCCAGATCTTACATCTCAGGCTGGTTTCATGGGTGCTCAGAGTGGTCTGGTAGATATCCAGATCAATTCCGGGGACCAGTTGAAATAGGGTCCCCTACTCCTCCGCCATCTTTCCTTCTCCCTGGAATATCAGCTTCTTCAAGGTTAAATAGGTGATGTGTATTTAGGAGGTTGCTTGTGAAGAGCACTGGGTGTTGTATGTAAGTGATGAATTACTAAATTTTATACATGAAACTAATATTACACCGTATGTTAACTAACTGGAAATTTTTAAATTTTTTATGGAAACATATTTTTTTATTTTTTATTTTATTTATTTATTTTTTTAAAGATTTATTTATTTGACAGAGAGAGAGAGAGACAGCGAGAGAGGGAACACAAGCAGGGGGAGTGGGAAGGGGAGAAGCAGGCTTCCCGCGGGACAGGGAGCCCGATGTGGGGCTTGATCCAAGGACCCTGAGATCATGACCTGAGGCGAAGGCAGTCGCCCAACCAACTGAGCCACCCAGGTGCCCCGGAAACATATTTTTTTATTATGTTCAGTTAAGTACATCACTAGTTTTTGATGTAGTGTTCAATGATTCATTAGTTGCCTCTAATACCCAGTGCTCATCTCCATAGCTGCCTTCTTTAATACCCATCACCCGGTTACCCCCTCCCCCCAACCCCCTCCCCTCTATAACCTTCAGTTTGTTTCCTGGAGTCCAAAGTCTCTCATGGTTTGTTTTCCTCTCTGATTTCTTCCCATTCATTTTTCCCTCCCTTCCCCTGTGGTCCTCCACACTATTCCTTATATTTCACGTATGAGTGAAACCATATGATAATTGTCTTTCTTTGCTTGACTTACTTCACTTAGCATAATCCCCTCCAGTTCCTTCCATAGCGATACAAATGGTAGATATTCATCTTTTCTGATGGCTGAGTAATATTCCATTGTATATAAAAACTTGAAAAAAGAAAAGAATATATCAAAATTGAAAGCCTCATAGTGATGCAGGTGTCAGTGCATACTTGTGAGATTCAGTTAATTCTTGCAGTTTCTAGTTTGATTTACACTTCTGTATTTTCTCCCTTGCTGACCTCAGGCTCCAGCGTCTGACGTGGAACATGATGTGTACACAGGCTGTTTAATTAGCTTCCACAATTGCATAAAGGTAAACATCCTTTTACATAAGATAGATATATATATATATATATATATTATAATATAAATCTCCTTTCTGACAAAAACTCGAATGATGCAAAAGGGAACAATTTCAGCTAGTTGAGAATTCTTGTTATTTTCCTTCTGATTTATTGAGAGTGTACACTGCATTCAAATATAGGGGTTATAATTTGACACAAATATATAAAAATGCACATGATAATGAGCTCTCTGTAATGGGGCTCAAAGCTAAGGGCTTATATATCATTACTGTGTGTAAAATAGAAGTAGACATTACTGATGAAGTCAGACTAATATATTCATTACTGTGTGTAGAACAGTAGACATTACAGATAAAGTCAGAGTAATATATTTACTTCCAGTGCTAGTTACTGAATAGCAATGACCTATTTTTCTATCTTTCTAAGACTTTTGTACACACACATTCACCTCTTAAAAGACCAATGAACACATGATTAAAATGATGAAGTTGACTTCAATCTAAATATACATAAATGAAAAACTATTTCAAGTGTTTCCATGGAAGTGACAACAAAAATATTTTATTATTAGAGGCATAGTTTAAGTTCCAGCTGGTTGTGTGGGTATGTATTTCAGCACTAAGAATAGTTTATAGCTGTCAAAATGAAAAACACATACAGGTACACATACATGCCTAGGCACACATGCAAACCCCTTATAATCCATATTCCCAAAATCAGGTCCTTGTAGCTGAAACAGAATGAAGCATTCTGGAAACCCTGGATCACTTCATCCTATTCTTTATCTTGTCCCTAATAAAATATAGAGTGTTACTGTTACTTGCCCTATGCCTATGCCAAGTGATAGTTTCTTCCTCACCAGTAATTAACATGTGCAGAAGTCTATTCTGTTATGTGTCATCTTGTCTCAGATGCTCAGACAGGCAACATAATTCACTGTTGTGGAATTATATAAGGAATTAGATTTTCCCAGTAAAGCCAATCAGAGCAACCAAGAAAACAAATAGTCCAGTCAAGAAATGGACAGAAGACATGAACAGACTCTTCTCCAAAGAAGACGTACAAATGGCCAACAGACACATAAAAAAAAAAAAAATGCTCCACATCACTTGTCATCAGGGAAATACAAATCAAAACCACAATGAGATACCACCTCACACCAGTCAGAATGGCCAAAATTAACAAGACAGGGAACAAGAAATGTTGGTGAGGATGTGGAGAATAGGGAACCCTCTTACACTGTTGGTGGAAATGCAAGCTGGTACACCAACTCTGAAAAACAGTATGGACATTCCTCAAGACATTAAAAATAGAGCTACCCTACAGCCCAGCAATTGCACTACTGGATATTTACCCCAAAGATACAAATGTAATGATCCAAAAGGGCACCTGCGCCCCAATGTTCATAGCAGCAATGTCCACAATAACCAAACTGGAGCCGAGATCTCCTTCCACAGATGAATAGATAAAGAAGATGTGGTCCATACATACAATGGAATATTATTCAGTCATCAGAAAGGATGAATATCTACCATTTACATCAACATGGCTGGAACTGGAGGGATTATGGTAAGTGAAACAAATTAATCAAAGAAAACCAATTATCATATGTGGAACATAAGGAAGAGTTCAGAGGACAATAGGGGTGGGGTGGAAACTGAATATGAAGAAATCAGAAAGGTAGACAAACCATGAAACTCGACTCCAGGAAACAAATTGAAGGTTGTGAAAAAGAAGGTGGGTGGGGGGATGGGGTAACTGGGTGATGGACATTAAAGAGGGAATGTGATATGATGAGCACTGGGTGTTATACTGAACTAATAAATCACTGAACACTATATCAAAAACTAGTGATGTACTATACCTTGGCTAATTGAATTTAAAATTTAAAAAGTAATATTTTCAGCAAAGTTTTTAGCAAAAGAAGTGTCTTGATGAATTTTAGAAAATAAAAAGATCCAGAACAAAATAAACAAATAAGTAAATAATAAATAAGCAAGCCAATTAGAGCTTTAACAGTATACTCAAGAGAGCAGACACTATAGGGTCATCTAAGCAGAAGATTCTCAAAGTTTGGCAGACAGAAGCCTTAGTTCTCTGCATCACCTCTTTATTTCTGGTCTATTACTACATTATTCTTTTTCATATTTCATTTGGCTTTCCCTATAGGTATGTGCTTTATGCCCACTTTCTTACAATTTCCAACTCTTTGTTATAAAACATTTATGTTCATGAAACCTTACATATTCTTTTAATTAGTAATACTTAATGCCAGCAATATTAATATTAACTCTTTTCTTCCATACTGTCAGTATGGCCATGGTTTAAGAAGTGTAATAGATGAAATAATTTTGTTATTTTGCCTGTTGTAATCACTTTATTTCTCAAATAAATTCACTTGGTGATGGGACCTGTATTGCAAATTTCTTCCTAGGTTTATTCATTCTCTCTCATCACACTTAGTTATTTATAAGACATCATGTCTAAAATGTACAGATATTTCCTTTTCTCTGTGTTAGTATTAAGCTTCCATAAGATAATTATTTAATAGTAAATAGGACAAAATTTATAAAATGTATCCATTTTATTACCCTCTCTGCCTTTGGTCTTTAATGTAGTTATTTGCCTTCTAGATTCTTATTGATATTATGGTTTCTTGAAATATATACACCCTCAAATATAAGTTGATCACTTTTCCCAAGTTTCTGAAGGGTAGCAGCCATGTTTTGGTCATCTTTGCTTTTTCAGTAACTAACACGACATGGACCACAACATAAGTGATTTATGAATATTGTTAAAAGGAGTTGAGCTGAAATGAAGATAGCTTCAGAGTTAAGTGCTTACATATTTTCACTATCTTAATTTAAACTAATAGTTTTTTCTCGAAATCAAAAAGGCTATTAATGAGGTGCAATAAAAAATGGAGGCTTTAACTGCTAGGATAAATGAGGCAGAAGAGAGAATTAGTGATACAGAAGACAAAATGTTGGAAAGTAAAAAAGCTGAGAAAAAGAGAGATAAACAACTACTGGACCATGAGGGCAGAATTCGAGAGATAAGCGATAGCATAAGACGAAACAACATTAGAATAATTGGGATCCCAGAAGAAGAAGAAAGAGAGGGGCAGAAGGTATATTGGAGCAAATTATAGCAGAGAACTTCCCTAATGTGGGGAAGGAAACAGGCATCAAAATCCAGGAGGCACAGAGAAC